>NW_016239183.1:0-1077 GCF_001687245.7 Rhagoletis zephyria | reverse complement strand
AGGAATGGGTGGTCAAATGAAAATGCGCAACAATTTTTTGTTTGAAAAAGGAGCAGCAAATAATGTTAGTCATATGCCATGTACACCTGAGTATCACCCTTGCTATATTTCATACAAAAAATCCTTGGACATTTTCCTTTGACCATTCATCCCTTTTTTATTTATCCAAAAACTAACTTTCTTCATTGGTAGCTTAATTTTTATGTAAGGAACAGGCTTTTATACAAGATAAAAAGTCGTCATTGTAGCTGAATAACAACGAATTACAAAAAGCTCAAAAACCTATCCATAGAGAAAAAATAACTTGATTTTCGGAATCACCGAGCAATTCTACATAGGCATTGAATAGGAATGGCATCCGGTGAACAAAAAAATAAACAAAAAATTTGTGATGCAGCGTAATCGAATGAAATATTCTACCTTATCCGGAGTTTCGCCTGAAAAAATTTCACCCGAAAATTTGTCATCGGCCCATAGTAAAACCAAGGAAACCAAAAGTAAAAAGTGAACCGGTTCGGGGTAAACAGTCGAACACCAAGGGCAAACACTTTGGGGGGCACACTCACCACTCACTAGCTTCGAACTTTTTTTTTAAATAAACCCGTAGAACGTTTGGTGGGAATATTAACACACTTTATTAAATTTGCGTTAGCGTCTGGTCGATATGACATTCGCAAAATTGTGTCTTGTTTCATATTATGTGGTAATTCATGTGTGTGTGTATGTGTAAATACAATTCATGTGTATATGTGTGTGTGTAGGTGTATTATGTGTACGTGGGTGGAACGGGCCGTGGTGAGTAGGCGATTAGGCAATGTTGCTGCTGTCACGGAGCCATTCACGGTCGAAAAGGGGGGNTCGGCCCCCCTAGGCGAGTCTTCAGCCTAGTAGTTGCTGAAGTTGCTGCAGGGTCTCCACTACGTTGCGTAGTCCGGTTGCACGACGGGGACGTTGCGTAGGCTGGTGCCGGCGATGGGTCCCTGCTGGAGTGCGATAGCGAGCCCCGGGGTGGTTAAAAGTGCGGTGGTCCTGTTGTGCTGGTGGTCGCCGCGATCGTGCTACATTGCCTTGCGGTCT
>NW_016239182.1:0-1077 GCF_001687245.7 Rhagoletis zephyria | reverse complement strand
ATTATGCTATAAATATTTATATAATTTTTATGTGTCTGCGTGCTGGATGGCTGCGCGAGTTACAAGTAGATACGCACGCATTTTGTGATTGCAAAGCACGAAATTGAGCTAATTTCAATATAAATATATAAGTTTGATAATTATTAAAAGTGTTGTGCCAATAACAGCTCGCTGCTTATAGTATTTGGTGTAGAGTTAAATTCAATTAAAATATTCATAAAATTTTAAGCATTTCAAGCTAACCTATGCATACTAACCATACAAAATATGAAATATATGAAAACATCGGTAAATGTAATGAACTTTTTGGCAACAAGGTGAAATCGGACGAGAGCACTCGATTCGAGTTTTTTCATCCTTTCTGTGCATTGTGAAGAGCGAGTGAGTTGAGGTTGCCAGGGAAATTGCCCGTTCGAATTTCGTTGAATATTTAGTGAAGGGTAAACTTATGAATAGGCTTTATTATCAGTACCAGGGTTATTAGAACTTCGTGGCTATGTGGTTTGCAAACAACTTGCTAACAACTCCCTTTGTTCATTAGTAAGTTTAAGATGCCGTACGCGACTCTTACCTTAACTGGAGGTGCTTGTCTTATACTTTTCAGTAGAATCAATGACCTCGGCTTGATGCCAGACAGTAAGTCATCGTGGAAGCCGCGTGCTGCAGAATGACAATTCGTAAGAGATGTGTTTTCTAGTGCTATTTTCCGGCTCTATGGAACCATGACGGAGCCTATTACGTTTAATGGAGACCTTGTCAAGCTAGTCAGAAATCTGGAGTTCTAACAACTCGTCGCCTTCATTGGATCAGCGGCGCACATAGGACCCATCCCGCTCTAACTTTTAAAATCATACTTACATACCGCCCATCCGTGCCTTAGAAAAGGCTGCTGCAACAAAAGTTACAGTCACTATTATAAGGCTGGATAGCTTCAAGAAGAAGTGGATGGACTTTTTTGGCAAACTCTCCATCTCAAACTAAAATTCATGCTTACAAATAAATTTAGTGTTTTCCAGGCAGACTGAAACTGTAATACCGAGGAATACCATGCATCTGAGGTTCAGCTCTACAAAAAGT
>NW_016239181.1:0-1077 GCF_001687245.7 Rhagoletis zephyria | reverse complement strand
TACTACTACTCAAAAGCAGTCACAATTATAGCTGCGACTTGTAAAAAAAACTTGTCAACTGAGGCAGAATCAACAGCAGCAGGAAAGAAAACAAGGTAAAAAATGACCGTTGACAAAACCAAACGATAATTTGAACTTTTTAATTTTCTCTTCACACTGCTGCAACAAAGAGNGTAAAAAAACTTGTCAACTGAGGCAGAATCAACAGCAGCAGGAAAGAAAACAAGGTCAAAAGTGACCGTTGACAAAACCAAACGATAATTTGAACTTTTTAATTTTCTCTTCACACTGCTGCAACAAAGAGAGAGAGAGAAAGAGAGAGAGAGAGAGAGAGAGAGAGAGAGAGAGAGAGAGAGAAAGAGAGTCACTCATGTCTTCGGGCCAGGCCAGGCCAAGCCATGAGGCACATTGAGAATGACTCTGATTCCGTCTGTTCACGCTGTCCCATAGGAAACACTGTTCCGCCTGTTTTGCAGCCGGCACGGCCGTACGCACGTTGCGCTCACTGAAAAGAAAAATTGTGCAGACGTTTTGCACAAGCGTGGCACACAATAGCCAAGAGACAAGAGCCCGCCAAGAAGAAGTGTGTGTGTGTGTCCATGCGCCCAGTGCCATTCTTCTTCTTCTTCTTCCTCTTCTTCTTCTCTTCCTCACTGGGTCTGTGCTTTATTAGCCCCTTGTCTTCCTCACACATTTTCCTTGCTTAATTCTCCAATTCCTTCTTTTTGCAGATTTCAGTACCCAAAATGGCACCAGAACATGCTGAAGATTTGGAGCTCTCTGGCAAGCTCCACTGTCGACTTCCTTCTTCGGCGAGGGACCAAACGACCGAGACTGGTTAATTCGGAAGAAGCTGAGGCCACAGCAACAACAATAGCCAAAGCAGCAACCGCTGTTCCAGCAGCAGTTTCAGCAAGTGACACAGTTTCAGCTTTACTTGAAAGCTCTGCTCCTCAAAGCAAAGTGAACAACAATTGTGATGATGCTGCAGCTGCTGCTGCTTCTGCTGAGGAAAATACTACACGCCTGAATCAAGTTTTTCTCAGCAATGGCGTTTTTAGCGACGCAGACTCTGCC
>NW_016239178.1:345-1077 GCF_001687245.7 Rhagoletis zephyria | reverse complement strand
GTACAGATATCGGATCGGTAACAAATAAAATTATTGAGACACACCCACCGGCGAATCTAAACGATGACCGACAGTTGAGGAATTTTTGTGTTGGAATGAAAAAAATTTTAAAATTTCTTCCACAATTATTTCACAACAATACGTTCATCAACCTACTTCTCGTATTAAGGAAANCAACAATACGTTCATCAACCTACTTCTCGTATTAAGGAAACTTCATTAAATAATTGTGATTTTAAAAGCTTTAAATATTATGAGAAAAGAAACTATAATTTGAACAAGCTGATACAATAAAAGTACAAAATCTTTAGGTGAATGAATAGCATAAGGCTTTGTTACCTTACTTTTTGTACCAGAAGTGGCCTACCACAGGGTTTAGTTCTTATATAATTCCCAATGAGAACGTTCTCGTCAGTTTTGTTCTCATTTTGGTTTTGGTTTTGACGCGTTCTTGGGAACAAAACTACGACAATGGCATTTAGTTTCGATCATACATTTCGTTCTCAGTCCCTGTTTTAAAATATTAGTATTTAATATTCTTTAAAATATACATACATACATACATATGTACACATGCATGTAACTATGTATATGCATTTACAAAAATTAGAAGTTTGAATTTAAGTACAGAAACTAATGTTTTAATTTACTTTTCTTGTCTCCGTCTACTCAGGCAAGCGGTTAGGTGTACATAGTCGCGTACACTCTAGACATAAAAAAATAATTATAAAA
>NW_016239178.1:0-190 GCF_001687245.7 Rhagoletis zephyria | reverse complement strand
AATAAAAGCCCCCCGAATTACCCGGGCACCCGGGCATTACCCGAATTACCCGGGCACCCGGGTAATACCCGGGTAACCGGGTACCCGGGTATCATCAGCCCTAGTCTACACTCACTTCTCATTCCAACGACTTGAAAGGCGATCAATATTAGATCTCTAATAACATTGAATTCCTGCGAATAGAATATGG
>NW_016239176.1:0-1077 GCF_001687245.7 Rhagoletis zephyria | reverse complement strand
CACTCAGCAGTCGATATGAAACAGAATTTTTATTCGAAGACAAAGTCCTCCCTCATCATCTACTAAAACCAGAAATGGTGTGAATAAAGAGCACTCATGATCCTTTTGAAGAGGAATCCGACTTCGAAAAGAGGAGGAGCAATTAATCTACTTAGAAATATTTATGGAGGTGCATAACTTCAAAAACAAAGTATTTTTCTTGTCTTGCGATATCCGAAATGGTATGATTGAAGAGTAATCATGGCCTTTATGAAGACAAATCCCACTTCGAAAAGATAATGCGCAATCGCTCTAAAAATCAAAATTCATAGAAGTGTATAATTTAAGCTCGTTGCTGATATATGTGTACGTGTTAAGAGTGAAAAGGCAGCCTTCAAATACTTATGGCGTTTTCTTTTCTACTTTCTCATTGCCCTTTGCGCACCAATATAAAGAAGAGCGCAATGAGGAGGCAACATTTTTTGTCGAAAAGAAAACGTCATTAGTAAGAAAAGTGCTTTATTGCCCTTCAATGAATTATTGCAAGTAATCGTTGCAACATTGTAACCACATTTTGATTAAACTAACTCCACTGACACAATCGAACGTTTGTGTCTTATCATTAACACATAAATCATTAACACCTGGCGGCTTAGTACTTAGAAAATTTTATAGGATAATACATTTGCGGTCAAACCTAGTGATCGCCCTTTAAAACTTTACGAGTCACTTGTGCGCAAGGTATTATAACTGTATATGTGTATCTCGGTGACTGATTTACCAATCGGCCCTATTATGGTTGTCGAAGTGGACAACGAAACATTCGCTGACTTATTTTTGAGGTAAGGTGTTCCTCGCAAAACTAATGCGGTTAGCGAAACCGAAGTTGGACTAATGAGGGCTGTTTTTTGACGCCGAATATCTACCAAACTCGATACAGTTCGCGCCTTTGATACAACAAAGCAATAAGTTGAAAATTTTCAAACTGGGCATGTTGTCGGGATGAAATACCCTTGCTTATCATGTACAGACGGTTTCCAGAAAGATGAAAAACGACATTAAAACGGCGTGTGCCAGATATACATATGTACATATAAG
>NW_016239175.1:0-1077 GCF_001687245.7 Rhagoletis zephyria | reverse complement strand
TTTATTTGCCGCCCTTCTACTCCGCCTTCTGCAGCTCTTTTTTGCTGCGGCCAGCAAAGTGCGCTTTTAAGGGCTTTGAAGAAGAGAGAATAGGAATAAAAATTCTACTCTTGTGAGTCAAAGTCTTTTATTCTGTGCCGCCATTTTCGTTTCTATCTGTGTGTAAAAAATACTATTCAACTGACCACCACAACTTTAAGCAAACTTTCCATTTAAAAGGTGAGCATTCCCTCTTTTCTTTTTTTTCAACAAGACAATGTCTACTTAGTTTCTGTGTGTGTTTGATCGAGTGTAAGAGATAGCGTGTGGGAGAGTTTAAAATGAGTGGTGAAAGTGTGCTCAAAACTATTATGTGCCATTATTATCAGCAGTGAAAAATCAGCAGCAGCACATTAACGCAGTAGCAGCAGCCATATCAAAGAGAGTTCTTTGTTGAACTTTGTAGACTTTTGGACAAAAGCAAAATGACATGAGAGTAGAAATCAATGAGAAAAAAGTCACAAATGGTCAAAAAAATGGTCAACTTTAAGAAAAGCGTTTTTTTCTCAATCATAGCAAACAAACTGTGAACACTTGTGCCCCTAAGTAACGTGCCGCTAGTTTAGATAGTAACCAAAAAAAGTTTTGAGTCTCAAACGTTAAATTAAATTGTAAAGTAGATTGATAAAAATAGAATCTTCAACAAGAAGAAAACTTTGAAGAGCAGGAAAAGTTTTATATGGGCAAAGTTGATAAAAAATACTTTTAAATCGGCAAACTTCTGTTTGCAAATTGCGCGCATTTAAATTTTTCACTTTGAACACTGAACTATTTGGGCCCACTTCTAAAGCAATTTCAAACTTTTTTGTTTTATTAAATCTTGAGTAGAGCTTTTTATCACCACTTTTTGTCTGCGTTATTACTTTGGTTTCTGCCCAGTTTTTTATTATTGCTGTTTTTGTGTTCATCTGCTTTTCTCCAGACAGCGTTTTGCCTCCCAATTTCCATTTCCTTTCCATGTTCTCTCTCTCTCTCTCTTTCTCTCTCTTTCTTCGTGACAGTGTCCATTAATCAAAACTTGGTTCTTTCTCTCACTTG
>NW_016239174.1:0-1077 GCF_001687245.7 Rhagoletis zephyria | reverse complement strand
AAAAAAAAATGATTTTTTCAGATCCGATGTTTGGTTGTTAATGGTACTCTTCAATTTTTATATGATAATTTAAGTCGGTTTTGTTTTTCACTTAAAAATTACTTGTTATATATATATCTGTCAATTAAATTTCCAATTGTTGTACTAATCGTACGACAGCTAAAGAAATTATCGGCCCGATTTATATAACCATTTTGTACCAATACGACAAAAAAGAAAAATTGGAAAAATTTACCAATCGTGAGATCTAATCTTAACCTAAGACAAATGGAAATAATTTTTTTCTTCAATTTTTCAACGAATTATTATTGTTTCTGATAGTAAAATTGCAGTTCATAAAATGTAGTGCACGCTGAAATGATTTTTTCCTTTATTTTCCTTTGCAACAGAAACTATTTTCCCACCAGTTTTCGGTCGGCGTTTGCAAGCACAAGTTGTAAAACGAGGCGAAAAGATTATAATGGAAGTTGAGGTAACCGGTTTGCCAGAACCAACAGTTGTATGGATGAAGGACGATAAACCAATACAAGAAGCGGGTGTATCACAGCACCGTCTGCTTTCACAAGGCAACTCCTACAAACTGATCATTGAGAAGGGTGAGTGGCTAGCGGAATTTGAAGACGAACTTACTTAATTAAAATAATTTTTTAAATAAACGAATAATTAAATGTGTCTATTGTTTACAGCTGATTTGAATGTGCATATATCACTTAGTTACATATGTCAGAGATAATTGAAAGTCTCGTTATTCTCCGGTCACTATAAAATCCTTAAAATAATACGAAACTTTGCTCTTATAACGATTTCAGGAGAATCCAGTGACTCAGGCAAATATATGGTAAAGGCCACCAACGCCGGTGGTGAAGCGAAGAGCATTGCCGATTGTGCGATACTCGAACCGACACCAGAACGTTTGCAGGAAGTTGTCAAGACTATCCTTTATGAAACACCAACTAATTTAAAAACTGAAGTAAGTCTGCATGTTCACTCTTTCACAAAGACTTAATATGTAATAAAAAGTGACAACGAATTTCACTATCGAATTTCATTTAAAAATTTCTTATTTATTTTTTTTTT
>NW_016239173.1:0-1077 GCF_001687245.7 Rhagoletis zephyria | reverse complement strand
GAGTTGAAATGCCGCCTCTGTATCAAGGATTATGAAACTTCGAAACATAATCTCTATCACTATCCAGCTTTTTTCTGGACAAATACTGTTTTATTTTAAATCTTCACTAGTCAAACACTTTGTTATAAGGAATTCGCCTACCAAAGTCCGTTTAGGATTCGTTAGGGAAGTCGGAGGTATTTTGTCCACACTCGGTTGGGAATAAATAAAAAACATTCAGCACTGTAAAAAATTTACTCTTCCAGCCATTTGTGAATAAAAAATGTCCCACTGTGCATTAGAGTGGTTTTCTAAGATTAAATTTCTTCCAGCAAATTTCAGTACAATGTCCGTTTCACTATATGGTTAAGAAATGCCACAAAATGCATAACGAAGGGGCGGGCTGATAAACTGCATTATTCTGCTATCTTTATGGCACAATTATACACGCTTGATTGGTTTGCATTTGCTGGGCAACGGCTGTAAAAAAATCATTATTGCCACATTTGCAATGAAATTGTGTTGCTATTTTGAAAAGTATTGGAAAACCAAAGTGACTACAAGCGAATGCAAAGTCAAATGTGCGCTGAAATTTGCTTATCTACATACATATGTACATATATATGTATAAACATAAACATAGATTTGCATACATACGCTGCACACTAAATTTGCATTTTGCAAGGCAAGCCAACTCATTTCTTTTCCATGCGATTTTTGATGACCGCTTTAATTGTTCGACAGCTCGTTTGACGCGTAAAGCGCAAATTTTTGTGGCATGTGTGGCATATGTAGTAAGTAGTAAAAATAATGCATTCGCACGCCGATCGATTGATGGATTGATAGATTTGCAGTTTTGACAGCACACTCAACGAAAAAAATAAAAGCCACTTATACGTTTGGCGTGAGCAATACTCATTACACATTTCATAAATTATGGAAAGCACGAAAATTTCGTCGAATTCAAGTGAAATACTGCCATAAAAAGATAAATGCAAATAGTGCAATCTACAACCAATTTAGAAAAATAGGCGAAAAACAATGATTTTCATTAGAAAAAATGTGGCTGCATGCGTGTTAGTGAACATGTAAATAAGT
>NW_016239172.1:0-1077 GCF_001687245.7 Rhagoletis zephyria | reverse complement strand
GGATGGTGTCGCGCAGGGGGCGGGGCTGATCAGAGGAGCTCTTCTCCTCGGTGTCCTTGCCAGTCTTGAGCCCTGGGAAAACCACTTTCTCCCCGCCCCCTTCTCCTCCTCCCCCGGCGACCTTCTTGAGCGCCCCCAGGACGGTGTCGGTGACGAGGGTGACGTCGGCGAGGCAGCCTTTGGCTCGGAGCTGCTCGATGGTGCGCTCGGTGAAGAAGGAGGTGGGGTTGCGGGTGAACATGCTGCCGGTGAGGCCGATGCAGATGCGACTGTCCCCTATATCGCGGCCTGATTTGAGCTAAAATCATAGGGATTAGATTTGACTAGAAGTTAACATCTCCACACACTTGACTTACCTTGTTCACCAGACAGACAATGTCGTCTGCGAGCTCGTTGGTGGCCTCCTCGAGGACCGTCTGGGCGACGGCANGCGAGCTCGTTGGTGGCCTCCTCGAGGACCGTCTGGGCGACGGCGTTGCCGTGCTGAGCGGCGGTGAGCACCGTCCGCGCCAGGTCGGCGACTTCGTGCTTGCTGGCCACCAGGCTCCAGCTGACCAGCTCGTAGATTTCCACCATGTTCAGCTGCTGCAGGAGGAGGGTGAGGAGGGGCGTGCTGCTCGCAGATTCCTCCACTTTTATATTTTTAGGAGTTGTCGATTTATTTGCAGTGGCTGATCCGCCGTAGGCTCCTTCGCCGCTTTTGCCGTGTTCTAAATGGTTGTGCTCATAGTCGCGCAGGGCTGCTCGCAGAGCGCGGTAGGCGATGCTGTAGGCGGAGCCCCGGTCTCCTAGCACGTGGCCGTAACCGCCGATCTTGGCAGAAGAGGCGGAGGAGGAGGAGTTGCGAGGAGCTTCCTTTCCGGAGGAGCTGCTCGTAGAGTCCGTGCCGTAGCAGCAGGAGCCGGTGCCGGAGATGGCCACTACGGAGAGGAGGTACTCCCGACCTTCCTCGTTGCGCTCCGGCAGGCGGCCCATGGAGGACTCCAGGTCGTTGCCCACCCACAGGCGGCCGGTGACGGTGGGCCAGACGCGGCCGAGGACGTTCTTCAGGCGGTTGCGGTCGGTGTCGTTGAGGAC
>NW_016239171.1:0-1077 GCF_001687245.7 Rhagoletis zephyria | reverse complement strand
AGTTTCAATAAAGTATATAAAAATTTTGGGCGGGACGAAGTTCGCCGGGACTGCTAGTATATATATATATAAATTGTTGACTTACTGAGAAAAGTTGTTTAGTCACTTTTTGATATAGGTGAAAATCTATAATTTCTATGAGTTACTTATATGAAAATTAATGAAATTATATGAGTTCATCAATTTCATACTTGTATAAAAAATTATAACTTGTATGAGTTAATATGTAAAGTTACTTATATGAAAACTGATGAACTTATATGAAAATTAATGAAATTATATGAGTTCATCAATTTAATACTTGTGTTCATAGCACAGCTGAGTCACTTGTTCCTTACCACTCGTGGGGGGGAAGTAGAGTCTAAAAAATAAGAGGTTCGTACTCTCAATATTAAAATTTTACCCCTTACCGCTGGAGGGGGGAGATAAAACCTTAAAAGAAGAATAAAGATTGTTAAATGCTTTATCCCTTACTTCTGGTGGGGGGAAGTAAAGCATACAAAATAAAATAGAGAAGAAGAGTGTTAGGTGCAGGGTGGGCAAAAACTCGGAGTTCGAGCGAGCGAGCGAGCGAGCGAGCAAACTCCTACTCAATGCCTCGCAGGCAACGAGGCGCTGGCAGCTCGTACTCGTAGCAGCAATGAGGCGAGGCACGAGAAGCTTGGCTTGCTCGGCAAACGTGCGAGCACTGCTTGTTTGCTCGCGCTCCTATTAAACGAGCGAGGCTGTTGTGTGTTGCCTCGCTCGCAGTGCGAGGCGAGTAGCTGTCTGCATACTCGCTCCTCTAGGTATGACGAGTGAGCGACGAGCGAGCGCTCCGGGTGTACTATACAACACATGCATTTTTGTGCATAAAAATGTGGGAATGTAGTCAATAGATTATGTACGNATGCCTTATGCGACGAGTTTCAAGCCCGCATACGTATGTATATTGCCTTTGCGGTTTGAACGGTCTAGGTTCCAATCCGCACCAACGCCCCGTGTGAACGAAATTCGAAACTGCACTTTATTTGCGGCTGTAACGCCCCAGGTTCCAGTCTGCGCCTATTTTCGATTGCAAAAATTTTTTCGAGGTTG
>NW_016239170.1:0-1077 GCF_001687245.7 Rhagoletis zephyria | reverse complement strand
AGTTTTTGAAAAATATTTACATTTTGTATATCCTCTTAAAAAATATCTCGACAAAAATTTCTAGGAATTCATTTTCATTATTTGATATACATGCATATGTATATATTTAATAAATTTATTTTTGACGCTTTTTCAAAAATAAAAAAATATATATATACAAATTTATTAATACTGTTTAATAATTCCCAGAACTTGAACTTCCATACGAAATCTCCTTAAATAATATGTAATTCATATATACAAATATTTTTTATAAATCATTAATTTCATTACGCATTTTTTAAGTAAATATGTATGTAATTAAATAAAAAATTATCTTTGTATATTTTTGAAGTAATGGTTTTAATCGAAAGTTGAATATTAAAGATAATTTATGCATATAAGAATATAAAAAATTTAACTACNATATTCCTGAAAATAAACTTCCAAACAGAATTATTAGATATTTGTTAGATACTTTATATATTACTTGCTCTTAAATTTTTTTTCATAGTATTTTTCAAAAGGACGAAAATCATTTTTAAAACTTTTTTTAAAGCGAAATTTCGATCCAAAAAATTAAATACTCTTGACATGTGGTTACCAAAAATTTTACATGCGTATTTGCTCTTCATGTTCGTCTTAAAAATTGAGATTGAAATTTAAAAACAAAAAAACAAAAAATATAACTAAAAAGTAGCATCAAAAAAATTCGAACACTATTTTTTTAATGAGAAGATTTGATTCAAACACTTGGTTTTCTATAATGAGTTTAAAAAACGTGTTGCTCCAATTTTTTACAAGTTTAAAATTTAATTTTTCCTCCAAAGTTTCATTAAGAAGCTAAAAATTTTCGCTGAACTCCAAAAATAGTGTTCTTTCCTTCTAATCGAAAACTGAGTGTTTCTTTAAACCTAATAGGCCAGATTCACACTTACTGTTTTCTAAATATATAAAATGATGTGTATCCAAAATTTTTTAACACAAAGCTTTGTTTCTTTTTCATTGTTTTCCAAAAAAAAATCTTCATTTTCTGCGCTTTTCTATTCCTTCAATGTTTCACACTACGTCCAATTCTTAAATATTTCCCAATTTCCT
>NW_016239168.1:0-1077 GCF_001687245.7 Rhagoletis zephyria | reverse complement strand
AAAGTGCGTTCGGAGAAATGGAGAAACATCATTTTTTAGGGAAGTTAGACTTTAGGAGGACAAATTTAGTAAGTCAAGATTCTGATTATAGAATTTTAGCCACTGTATGTTAAAGGAGACTGCGAGCGCATGCATTTTTTTTAATTTTTAGAGAAACGCTGAGTGAGAGTGAACACAAGCGTACGTAGTCCAGACTGACTTTAATGGCAAAGAGTAGCTGCTTATATACAAACAGGCGACTGACTTCGAACTTCTCAAAGCCACGTCGCTAGCGGCCTATGGGCCGCTACTTTAGTTTTTTACTAGTCACCCCAAAATCAAAATTAGAAAAAGTAGCAAAAAAATGCGTGGTATCCTCCTTAAACTAAACAATCTGATGATATTATGGTTACTCTACAACAAAATGATTGCAAAATTCCTTGTAACATCTAACGAAAATTTAACGCACTGACGTTTTAGTTTAAATATATAAAACATTTGTTACATTTAACTCTAGCATATTTCATCATTGATTTTAACTGCAAATGTCTTTTGTTGTAAAAAAAGGTTTTCAACACAAAAAAAACATAAGAAAAAAAACAGGCATCTCTTGTCAAGACTAACTTTAATAGATTAGAGTGGCTGTTTATAAAGCATTGCGAAAAGTTTTATGTTGTGCATCAAAATTTCAAGTTTAAAGTCTACGTCACCAGATGCTTACCGGTCGCTACTTTATTAGCAAGACTTTTTTTTTGAAAAAAATCTCGCTTTTAATCTCACTCTGTGTCTGTCTGTCTGTCTTGTCTGGTGAGCATTAAATACTTCCCAGTCACCGATTCCGCTCAAACTTAGCACAAAAAATCACATTAATTCAAACAAAAATTCAGGCAAAAGAATTAGAGTCGTACGACCATCGGGGCCCGAGATCCAGGAACCCGAAAAAAAATGCACGCACAACAGTAGGGGGAATGGAAGCACTGTGAAAGGTACAGAGAGAGAGGAGAGTGGCGGACAGTAGCAGACGTGGCGTGCAGGAAAGTATGACTCAGGGGGCCTCTTAAAGCAGTGGGTCAACGTGTAAATAGCCAACGCTAAACA
>NW_016239167.1:0-1077 GCF_001687245.7 Rhagoletis zephyria | reverse complement strand
AGCAGAGCAAACAGCTGATTGCAATTGTTTGTATGCGGCGTCGCATAATAGTTTACGAAATTTTTGGAAAATTGTAAATAATGCGAAGAAAATCAGTTATTTTCCCTTAAATTCAACACAAACAAACGGAAAATGGATATAATTTTGCCATACAATACGCAGGACAGAGAACACTTTTGTAATTGTGCACTAAAAGTTGGATTTCATGAATTCGTTGCGGTAAGTTGACAGCCCTCCGGCTTTTTTCGTTGCTATGTAGAACTGTATGTTTTGGTTTTTTATTTCATCAGCTCAAAGTGCTATATACAATGAAAGACTCCGACTTGGACGTTTTCCAATTAATGGGACGCGAACGGTTGGATCTGGTGCTATACGGTTGGGAGGTATGTCAAGTGCATTGGGATGAATTGAACAGTAAGGAAGGACTGCCACCATACTTCTGCACAGTGCTGAAACAAATAACCCAATATTCTTTGGATATATGGTTCAGTAAAGAGTGGGAAGAGTGCATATCAAAGTTTAGAGGAATGCTATTGGTTTGCTTAAAGCGTGCCAAGGATTTATTGCTCAAATTACCGGGTAACGATATATTCAACTGGGATTACACATTGCAATTGGGTGTGGAACCTTGGAATATTCCTTACCTAAAGGAATTTCTCGAATGCCGGGAAAATTTTGCAGGAAGTTTAACACAATCGAGTGAACATGTAGAGCCGCCAGCTACTCCGCAAGGTAGATTGTCATATTTTATATTCATCTTTTAGATATTGCTAAAATTAATTCTTCTTGGATACCTAGATATTGAGCACCTGCAGAAAGAAGGTTTAGTTTTGCTTCTACTACGTTTAATTAAGCTCTTTGACGCCGGCACTATTGAAGGCGTACGTAGGTTATCAATGCGAATTATTGCTGCATGGAATCACGAGTATGAACAATGCAAACTACAAACGACTCTTTCTTATCCAGAAGTCAAAAGCCAACACAAAAAGTGCTTAATACTTATTTGCCATATTTACCTAATGGCCATATATGAAATGGATGACATACGCGGATTTGTTATTGATAATCTGGTAAGTA
>NW_016239166.1:0-1077 GCF_001687245.7 Rhagoletis zephyria | reverse complement strand
ATTCGGTGAATCCGTTCTCAAGTTATATGGTCACACCAAAAACGTTCACCGATTTTTATATTTTAGTTAGTAAGGGTGGTGCCACGCCCCCTTTTCTGAATACGGACAAACTTGGCATAAACCATCTGCATGATAGATCGAATATGCCATATAAATTTGGTTGAATTCGGTGGAGCCGTTCTCAAGTTATGAGGTCACACCAAAAACGTGCACTTATTTTTATATATAAGAGAAGATTAATGACCTTTAAAATTCAAAACAAACTTGGACCATAAGTTTTAAACATATGTATGCGCAAATCTATTTTAACGATCTAACAAGACACACGCGAACACTTTATCTCCTTTGCGGTAAATTTTCCAGGCAAATTCTTCTTTCTTTTTTGGCGCTGTAACCGCCTAAGCGATTTTGGCCGAGTTCAGCAAAGCACGCCAGTCGTTTCTCCTCTGTGCCAACTGACGCCAATTGGAAACGCCAAGTGAAGCCAAGTCCTTCTCCACCTGATCTTTCCATCGCAGTGGGNGACATGACCAAGCCAGCGGAGCCGCTGTATTTTAATTCGCTGCACTATGTCCATATCGTTGTAAAGCTCATACAGCTCCAGGCAAATTAGTGTAAACCAGTTTCTGAAAGCGTAAGACAACTACCGATCAATAGCAAGACGCGTAGAGTATTTACCTTGCCTTCAGAAACTTCTGCGCGTAAAAGGTATTTGTAGTTAGTGTACTCTATTTGTGAGTACTTCAGTATTTTCGAAGAAAACATAATTTTTCGTTAGAGCCAAGATATCTATCAGAAATGAGATGGTCTCCGATCTACCTACATATGTAGATATATATTTCTGTATGCAGGTTGCATGCAGCTGCTGATAGATGCTAGGAATGTTAATTTTTTTACTTTGTAAGATCCCGGCATTTCCGGGACGTCGTTATCACAATTCCGAAAATGTGATTTGGATATTCATTACTATTTAACAACCTACATCGACAAAATTGCTTCTTTATTGTTTGAGAAGCCCTCCTACCATGAAATAAATTATAAATAATTGGGGTTTGGAACCTACTTTTTTTATTTAAA
>NW_016239165.1:0-1077 GCF_001687245.7 Rhagoletis zephyria | reverse complement strand
TGATAAGTTGGAACAAATCAATTGTCCCGACCAGGTAAAGTTTGACTCCTGTTCTTAAAAGTTCAAACGTAAATCCAACCAAAGAAAAGGCAGCCACTTTGTTGGCCAACCCTGACAAGTAGGAGAAAAAGACAAAGTAGTTGATGATAATCGCCTTTTCCTTTGGAGCCATTGTCTGGTCAAGTGAGTCTCGAAGCTCGTACATGACCTCCAGCTTAGTGCTCTGATAAGTCAGCGATAGATAAAGTGAGTAAAGGGCGGCGTCATCTTGAAGAGCAAAAGTCGCAGCAAGAACAAAGGAGAAGAGGGCAATTTGATGGCCGCTGCTCATTTGAAGAGTTTCCTCAAGAATGTAGGTAAAACCGGAAAGAAAATTTGGAATGGGGGATGATGATGATGATGATGATGATGATGATGATGAAGGTGACAAGGAAAAGAAGGTGATCAGCAAAAGAAAAACCACTGTGCTCCAATTGAGAGCCCCATGAAGTAAACAGCGCCAAAAGTTTGCAAAGTTTACTTTGATGTTCCGCGTTTTGTATTCCTCTTCAGTGAAGACCGCTCGATGAAGAAAGTACATCAACTGACCGAGGTGAAGGTCAACTACCTCGGCGATGGAGGCAAAATGGTACGGCCCAAAACGGGTGAGCTCCAGTTTGTTTGGCGGATTTGGGTTTAGGTGGTGTTGATGGTTCTTATGGCGATGATTAAATTGTGAAAGAGGGGAAAACTGTGGGTGGACTGCGTTGGAGTTGTAGATTGAGAACACCTGAAAAATGTTTTTAGTTTATGAGAATTTTGTTTGAATTGAAAAAAGTATTAATTACTTACTTCGTAAAATAGTGACAACATGGTTAAAATTAAAAAAATTTTACCAGACAAAATCAAAATTGACTAAAATGTTACACAGAAGAAAATGTTTATGGCGAACAGTAATTTACATTTCAAACAATACTCAACAGCAGCGGAACTTGAATTTTAAGTAATTAGGTGCGCCAAATACTAAAGTTCACCTTGAAAATTTTGGTTTTTAAATATTCTGACGTACAGCAAAATCACACTGTTTTACAGTAGTTA
>NW_016239164.1:0-1077 GCF_001687245.7 Rhagoletis zephyria | reverse complement strand
TCCGGCTCAGAGGTGGACGCGTCGATGATGTTGTTTGAAGAGGAGTTTTCTGAGGAGGTGGTCGAAGTCGTGTCCTCCTCGCCGATGGTGATCATGTAGCGGTGCTTGAGCAGGTACAGCGCCCGCTGGTACGGGTCGCGCAGCGTCCGGTAGGCGGTGTTCACCAGCGAGCTGTTGTCCGTCGAGTAGTCAGTATCGGTCTGATGATGTAATGGTGGTGCATGTAAAGGAGAAGTAGTGTTTTAGAATGTGGTGATCATCATCTCAAACTCTCACACTACCTCAGAGCGGTTCACATTCCGGTCGGGGTGCATCGTCGCCTGCAGTCGCAGGTACTGCCGCCGCAGCTCGCCCAGGTCAATGTCGTACCGCTCGGCGATCTTGAAGAGGCGGAAGAAGTTGACGTTGCCGGCGATGCGCTGAACGGAGCCGCACTTTGTACAGGTGGAGATGCTGCTGTTGCTGCTCTGAGGCTGATCGGAAGCGGGCGATTCGATGCTGTCGATGACCTTGTTGCACTGCCAGCTGGAAAAGAGTTGAAGTTGTTAAAGAACTGTTAGAATCGTTACGACTCATCCTCCTACGTACCACCGAATAACGGTGGTGTCCTCAGTGGTGGTGGTGTCTTCGCCCTTTGAAGGGGAACAGCTTGATGATGAAGTGCTGAGCTGCCTAAATGTGGTGCTAATACATCCTGGCATTGGACGGACTTTCATTTGGTGAATTGGTCTGAAGGACAAGGACGAGGACGAAGACGGGGAGGATTCATGAGCAAAAGCAGAAGTAGAAACCGGCCGCAAACATCGCCGATTGAGCGAGGCGGCCAGTGCATTGATCAAGTGCGGTGATCCACGAGTGGTGCATGTGAAAAGGACTCTTTGGCTGATCTACTCAAAACAAAATGCTTAGAATTATATCAAAAGCTTTTTAGAACATCATACCATCATTTTGAAGGCCGAACGAATGCCGGAACAGAATCCTCGACAGAGTTTTAGATAAAGAGAACAAAAATCGCACAACTTTTTTCCACGGTAGCTAGACATCTCCTCGAAAGGACATCTCCTCGAAACTTTTTTG
>NW_016239163.1:0-1077 GCF_001687245.7 Rhagoletis zephyria | reverse complement strand
TTCCATAAATTCATCTGATTACCATAGGCCAGTCAATTGTAGAATTTATTTGGGGAAAAAACCGCACAGGGGAAAAAAGATACCATGTTTTTCAGGAAAATATTTTAATAAAAATAAAAAAAATATCCTATCTCTCAATTTAAATTACCACAGCGCTGCTACTATCAATCACGGAAAATGTAGAAAAATACAAGTGGTCGTAATTTGCTGAAACTTTATTTCTTCAAGGACTACTTTACGGTAATTCCGAAAATGGAATCAGTTCTTTTAACGGTTTAACGGTTAACCAAATTCGAAAAACCCGAAGTTTTAGTGCCGGTTACCAATTTTGAGAAGACGCTCACTTTTTTATTATGTTATGAAATGAAATCTCCCATATAATTGAAAATTCTCTCCATGGCAGACTTCATTTCCTCCAATTTTTGGACTTCTTCCTTCCCGGCGAAAGCCCCCGTGCTAGGTCGTCGTTATTACGACAATAAATACAGCTTGCAAATTTTTCTCACCGACAAGATTTATTTTTTCTGGAGCAAAATAATCCACAAAAAAACAACCTCGAGATAAACTTATATAGTCAGCCTTTAAGAGCGCCGTCGAAAGCTCTCGTAACTCAGAGTGTCGAGGGGAGTGATACCTCGAAAGCGATTGAGCCTCTCTCAACATGCCTACCTGAAGGGAGATCCGTGGAATCTGCCCTGCACACAATTGTCAAACTCATATTGGAGTCATTTAAAAACAAAGTATTTGCAGTAAGTGACTTCCTTGATATCGAGGCGGCCTAAAGTGCGCATAGGCACCCTGCGGGGAGGCGTCCTTTCCCCTTTCTCTGGATAGTCGTGATAAAAGACGTCCTGGAGGAATTGGATAGGAGACGATTCCAGGTTGTAGCCTACGCGGATGATGCGGCACTCATCGTCAGAGTAAAGTTCTTTGACACTCTGTATGAGCCTATGCAAGGGTATCTAAACTTGGTAACAAATTGGTCTGCTAGCTGCGGAGTTACTATCATTTCTGGAAAGACAGAGCTCGGGAGGTACAAAGTGCCTCATTCCCAGCTTCTCTCAAAAAGAGGTGCTT
>NW_016239162.1:0-1077 GCF_001687245.7 Rhagoletis zephyria | reverse complement strand
CATTGTTGTTGTTGTTGTAGCGGCTACAACAGCCCCGCCCAGATCGGTTATCGGTATCTCAGTCGTTGTCGTCAAGTTCCACTAACGGCAGCTCTAGGAAGCGTGCAGCCTCTATCGGGTCGGTCCACAAGGACAAAGCCGTTAGGGTTGTCGGGTTTTCCGAGCATGCGGAGAGATGTTTCGAGTCATGTGGGGTCTCTCCGCATGCCGGACACTCATTTGGCACATCCTCATTCAATCTACTTAGGTAGGAGTTTAACCTGCTGNTAACCTGCTGCAGTAGTCAGAGCGAAGTTGGGCTATTGTTGTTCGTGTCTCCCGAGGTAGATGAAGCTCCGCCTCGTCCATGTCCGGTGGTGGTATGCCTAGAACGGCACTCACAGTTCTAGAGTCTACATAACTCGAGACTGACTCCCTGTGAATGCCGTTCAGGGCCAGTCGGTAAGCTGACGGGTCCAGAGGTTGCTTGATGAACCTCTGGACTTCGTCCGTCAGTTCATATAGATGCCTCCTGGCGTGCCTAGGCGAGGGCTCCTCTGCAAGCAGCTGTCTATTTGGGTGGCCACTTCTGTGGCTCCCGATCAGGAACTGCTTGCAGAGCATTATGTTGTGCTCCTTTATGGGGATCAAGTGTGCCTCGTTGTGAGGTTGATGTTCTGGCGACATCAGTAGCAATCCTGTCGCTGTCCTGAGTGCGATGTTCTGTACAGTCTGTAGCTTCGTCCACTGCGTCCTACTAGCCCCAGCGACCACACTGGCGCTGCGTAATTTAAAACCGGCCGGCCTATTGCCTTGTATGTTGCCAGCAACATTTCTTTGTCTTTGCCCCAAGTAGTGCCGGCTAGCGACTTGAGGACCTTGTTGCGGCTCTNCTGTACAGTCTCTAGCTTCGTCCACTGCGTCCTACTAGTCCCCAGCGACCACACTGGCGCTGCGTAATTTAAAACCGGCCGGCCTATTGCCTTGTATGTTGCCAGCAACGTTTCTTTGTCGTTGCCCCAAGTAGTGCCGGCTAGCGACTTGGGGACCTTGTTGCGGCTCTCTACTTTTTTCACAATAGCGGTTGCATGCGCAGAG
>NW_016239161.1:0-1077 GCF_001687245.7 Rhagoletis zephyria | reverse complement strand
GGCAATTTGAAAATTGGATATACATTTTTGCTCCTTACAAACCTAGGAACTGTTACTTGAAAATTAGACATTCATATTTTTTTGATAGTTTTGAAACTGGGCATAAAAAGTGGGTAATTTGAAAGTTTGTTTATTTAAAAACCACCATATGTATGTATGTAATTTTTTAGAAAATTAAAAACTAGGTATACATTTTGGTCATTCAAATAGGACAGGCGTTTTTGATTCGATTTGATTTTGATTTAAAAATTGGACATAAATTCGTTCACGTTTAAAAATATATTTTTAGTAACGTGGAAATTAGACAAACATTATTTCAAAAACTTGACATACATGTGTAACAGTTTGTTGGTTCATTTCAAATACATTTTTAGTCATTTCAAAACTTAACAAGTTATTTTAGAAAGTTCAAAAACATAAACTGGACATAAACTTTTGGTCGTTCAAAAAATGGACACAATTTTGTGGAAACTTTAAAACTGGACGCATAGTATTCCTTTTTGTCGTTTAAAAATAAGTAACGAATTTTTGATAATTCGATAACCTGACATAAAATTTTGGTCGTTTAACTGCAATGGCAAATGAATTTTCGGTCACTTAGACACCAAATATAAATTGTTTATCTTTTAAAAACAGAGAATAAATTTTTGGTTATTTAAAAACTCACGTAAAATGGTGACCATTCAAAAACTGGACATATTTTTGCAAATTTTTGTCATTAAAAAACTGGACATATTTTTATGGTTACTTATTTTTTCCTTTCAAAAGCTACACTTATACATATATATAATTTGAAAACTTGAAATTAAATGTTGGTCGTTCAAAAACAGGACATGAATTTTTGATCATTGAAAAACTCAAAAAAAAAGTTTTTAGTATTTTTGAAAATTGAGATTAAACTTTTGGTAAGTTTAAAGCTGGTCGTAAAATGTTGACCATTCAAAAGCTGGGCATAAAGTTTTTTTCATTTCAAAACTGGAAAAAATTTCTTGTTATTTAAAAACTAGAAACAAACTTTATGTTATTTAAAAATGAGGCATATCGCTCACTTACACCAAAAGTGTCATGATACAAAAA
>NW_016239160.1:0-1078 GCF_001687245.7 Rhagoletis zephyria | reverse complement strand
ACTGCAATGCGGTCTGAGCCTCCGCATATTACTGTGGCCGAACGGCTGTGGTGTCAGCTACGAAAGTTAGTTTCTTTCGTATTTATCTTACCACTAGATGGCTAAGCATGCTGCGATGGAGCAATAGTCAATGCGCTTGTACATGTTTTACTTTTAGAGGGACCGCGAATAGCCGGTAGTGAAAAAATACATATGTACATCATAGCCGTAAGATTTTAACTCAAGCCACTACACGCATTACAAAAGTGGATAGAGAAGCCTCCGCTCATAATTACTACGCCAAAGGGGCCTTTCTCGATATCGATGGGGTGTTCAACCATGCCATTTGGAAGGCAGGCCGGTTAATAGGCTCATTTACAGTTTACTTCGATACAAACTGTTGGGGTGGGGAAGTGCCTCAGCATAGAGTCAGCAGAGTCAATCCGCAAGGTGGCATTCCCTCTCTTGCACTTTTTAGATCTGACTCAAGGTTACCTGAACTTGGTAACTAGATGGACGACCAACTGCGGCTGCGCAGTCAACCACAGTAAGATGGAAGTGTTCTTATTTACTAGGAAGTATATAAGGTCCCCGAAGTGGGTCTTCCTTCGATCCGCGGTGAACGTCTGTAGCTCTCCAACAGGGCCAAGTTCTTCGACCTGATCCTGGACAGGAAACTGTTGTGGAAGCCTTGAGGAAAGGGCGAGAAAGGCGTAATTTGCCTTATACTGCTGCAGAGAAGCTACTGGTGGTGGGCTAAGAGGTGGGGTCTTTCGCCCAAAGTAATTTATTGGCTCTGTAAAACCACAATTAAGCCTATCTTGTTTTATGGTGCCCTTGTCTGGTGGAACTCACAAGAGAGAGCTATACTTGTTAAGCAACTAGAGCGCATATAGCGCACCACTCTGACACTGGCGCTTAACGCCATGCTGAACATTACGCCTATACATATTACAGGAAAAATTGTGGCAGCAGGAGCTGCCATCAGGTTGAGGGGAAACCGCGCTGTTAACTGGCTCGAAATCTGGACACTCTGGAGGTCTCGCTCCCAGTAGTTAGCATCTTCTGTAATTCTACATTCCTTCAAGAAAGGACTGGG
>NW_016239159.1:0-1078 GCF_001687245.7 Rhagoletis zephyria | reverse complement strand
TTTAAAAAAAAAGGTATCAAGCTCTTAAAAAATCACCCGTTATTTGACAAGGGTGTAACGCTATTTGAGGTTTACTAGTGTGTGCAAATGTGCCGCCAGTATTTAATGCTATTACTTTACATGTGTAAATAAATTTGTATTAAAGATATATCCGCAAAACGAAGTGTTGAAATTCATTGAAAAGGATCGCTTGAGAAATCGACAACAAGAAATAAAGAAAGCGATTGCGCTTTTACCCCGGTAACAGAGGAGATTATGAACTTTTGTGACTTGTAAAATTACCGAGTAGAACCGTTAAAGAAAAAAACGAGAACCTAACTCAAATTTCATTAATAGCCTAATCGTCTTGGCTGGGATAGGCTCTCTTTATCCTCAAATTTGATTGACATACTATAAAAAAATAAAATAAATTTTGGTTGCTGCGAGCTAATCTGTCCTTTTTGTTATGAGTTCTATGAGTTTTTGAAATATTTCTGGGTAGATAAAGAGGCGGGTTTTTCACTTTCTAATCAGACAACGTCTTGCATTCTATGTATAAACCCTAAGCCAAGCGAAAGATAAAAAGGGTAAAATTGTTAAGCGTACGCGCGCCACTGACATTTTGAGGACACATTAGCACAGTGTTCGTTGAAAATGAAGCGATGTTGTAAATATTATGTAGCAAATAAGATCACACGTGTAATTGAAAGCGAATATATGTTTGAGCTTTCATGGCCTTTGTCTCTTTCTTTTGTTGCACTTTGAATTTGTATGAATATTTTTATACCCGAGCGCACTTGTTCACAAGGGTATATTAATTTTGTTCACATAACGGTTGTTTGTAACAGCCAAAACGAATCGAGATAGATANCAAGGCGCATCAATTACAGGTGATAGCGATAGAAGCTATGCTTCTTCTTATGAGCACGCTTGTGTCAAATTGTCGTCTGTTTTGCTTTATTTACATCTCCGCGTATACATACACATATACGTCTACATATACCCTGCAAACAAATGCTCCCGAAGTCTTTAAAAGTGTCGGAAATTGGGTACGATTCTTTTAGAAATCTTTAAAGAAAAACATATGAAGCAGTTGACA
>NW_016239158.1:0-1078 GCF_001687245.7 Rhagoletis zephyria | reverse complement strand
TTTTTTTTTTCAAGAAGGTATAACTAACTCGGATCCTAATTTCTTTACCAAAAAGTAATGCAAAGAATCCCTTAAAAATCTACTAAAAGAAAAGTTGCGCATACTCGCGTCAAAAAGAGTGTCGGCCATTTTTAATTCACTAGACCAACTTTAGCAGCTGTTTCAATTAACATAAAGTGTATTAAAATATTAAATATTAATGTAATTTATTCTATAATCAGCATCATATCACTTATAAGGTGTGTCTTAACAAAGTTGAAGTCAATTTTCGAAAATACAGTAACGAATCCAATATGGCATCCAAGAATTTGAAAAATTACTCAATTTTCCTGAAATTTGGTATTTCGAGGTTCTTAAGTTCGCTTATTACAAATTTCAAACTAGTTTTTGAAAATTCAAAACCCAACATCCAATATGGCGTACGATATTTCCAAAATTTCAAACCTGAGTAACTTTATTTTAAAATGAGAAAACTGTTTGGAAATGACAAATTTCGTATAAAATAAAAAAGTTTTAAAAAACTGTAGGGGCCCAGATCAAATTTTTTGGGATAAATATATATCAAAGTTTTAATTTGGCATAAAATTCGTGATCAGCATGTCAAAAAACGTAACAAGTGGTATTTTCAAAAAGATTTTCTTGACTTGGAGAAACTGGCAGTTGATTTGACAGCTGTCAAATGTCAAACTGTATATTTTATGACATATTCGGAATTAGCATTACAGCACTACTACGATCCCGCAGTTTTATTATAATCGTAACAGCCCTCCTGATTTTTCACGTAAAACATGGGTTCTCCGACCACTGTGTGGCCGCTCAATTTTTGTGGCATCAGGCGGCAGATGGCTACATATGCTGGTGTTAGTGTGGCAGCCAAAGTTTCACTTCAATGTCACACACTAGAAAGCGTAGCTCAGAATAGCAGTAGAATTCGAAAGCGTTCGGTCAACTCCTTATGGACCTTGAGTTGCGGCGCAAATTGATTTAGTAAATGGAAATTTGAAAGCTAAAAATTTAATAAAAGTAGTAACTCAATTTTTATTTTATCAAACCATCTGCCGGCAGAAGTTTTTTTTTT
>NW_016239157.1:0-1078 GCF_001687245.7 Rhagoletis zephyria | reverse complement strand
TGTTTTTGGACATGGCGGCATTTCTATATTATTTCTTCGAATATTTCTCTTATTCTAGATCTTTTTGCATTTGGTTTTTCGCATCGTGTTTACTTTATATTCGAAATTTTAAATTTTTTTAATAAAATCGAGTGGTTCATGATTCTGTGTTGATTAATAGCACACTGAGAATTTGGCAATAACCTCTTTCATCTATGGAAACAACACTTACGGGTCAATGTTTATTGTAACAACATCCATATCCCACGCACGATGCAAGAATATTTTTCTCTCTCAATCGACATACTTTAAGCATTGTTGACGTTAATTCCATTTGAATGAGGAAATAGCATAATTTACTTTACTATAAAGTCAATTGACCTTATTTTCGTTGATCTTATTACCTGTCACCCATGGGCTCGAGCACCAAAATAGTTCGCGAACAGAAAACTTACAGAAACTTGCAAGTTAGACGAACAGCTGATAGAAATTTTGTTTACATTCAAAAGTATACAATTGAAAACGTAAGAAAACCAATTCCGGAGTCTTCTCCTTATACAGTTCACTGACTAAACTTACTTCTTACAAGTTTAGTTAGTCGCATTTTGCTATTTTAACTTCCAAACCATCAAATTCAATTTTGGGATTTGCGTAAATTCCAACCAGCTATTTTTGATCTGCTGTTTTCTTGTTGGCAAATTGCTGTTGGCAAAAATTTTTCTAGCAGAAACTAGCAGATTTCCCTCAAATGAAATGTCATTTTGCTCTCTCAATTTCCCTACTTTGCAAGTTTTTTGCGTATGCGAACACAATAAAGCTGATAATTTTTATAACTTTCAATAACTAACAGGTACGCGAGAGCAACTAATTGTGAACGGTATTTTTACTTTACGAATTTCATTGTAGAGTACAAAGACTCACAATTATACGTTGCACCAAAAATTGAAAATATACGGCACGCAGCTGTTTTCAACAGCGGATATTTTTTTAAATATGGTACTTGTTACCGGAATTCAAGCAATGGCAAAACTTTATGTTGCGTTTCCAGTACCTTATCTTCGTTTAACTCTTTCGATGCGAAAATCAGAGAAATATCGGT
>NW_016239156.1:0-1078 GCF_001687245.7 Rhagoletis zephyria | reverse complement strand
TTCTACGCCAGCAGCCGGATAGCAACTTTCGCTATCGGCAATTTTGTTCACCAAAAATCTCCAAACGAATGGAAAAAATCAAAAAGTCCTCAAGCGTTTGTAAGGGAGCCGAAATGTTTATTGGGCATCCCGGCTAAAATGGCGTTATACTTTTTTCGATATCTTCTTCAGTTTCTAAGATATTGAGTAAAAAGTATCGTTAATTTAGTACAGTTTTAGATCAGATTTTGTCGTATTTCCTGCCAAATTGTGGACAAATGTCGGATGCGACACAATTTTACTAAATAAAATCCTTCATAAACTGAAAACTGATTTACAATAAACATTAAAAATTAAATAATTTAAAAATTTTGTAAACTAGTAACATTCTCCGAGATTTTGGAGAAAATCTATCTTCGCGTTTTTTTATAAATTGCATTCCAAACTTCAATCACGACAATCTTTTACGCAGGTGACAAATTGTGTTAAAATACTAAACAAACACATTGAAAAAAATTTAAAGAAAAAAATTTAANATAATTCAGCGATATGAACTTATACGAATAAGTTCCAAAAGCAAAAATTTTGCGATTTAAAAACAAAAAATCCTTAATAATCATTTTTTCAAACGGTACCAAAGCTTACCAAAAATTTAAAAAACATAATGAAAGCTTAATTTTTAATCGTTTTAATACAAATGAAATAAATTAGTGAATAAGCACATTGTGTATAGACACATACATAGTAAATTAATAAAATGTGATTTCAGTTTAATATTTTTAATATTCAAGAAAACTTCTTTACCAGCTGACTAAATATTGCTTAAATAAACTTACTTGTCCATAATTGTCCATAAATGCTCCCCTAAAAAAAGCCCGCACAAAATAGACTTTCCACGAAAATGAAACGTTTTTCTTAAGAATTTGAAAGTAATGAAAATGGTCAGTCACAGTAATTCAAAGTACCAACATTGCCATCTAGTATCTATAAATTAATTGAAATGCTCTTTCACAACAATTCCGATTTAAATTGAAGAGTAAAAAAGGGAAAAGCAAATGTAATTTCATTTCTAAAGATATTTGAAAATGTTTAGCAGAAG
>NW_016239155.1:999-1078 GCF_001687245.7 Rhagoletis zephyria | reverse complement strand
TAATAAACCATCGTGGTACAAAGCTCAATAAAAATATTAAAAATAAAATAAAATGTTAAGAAGCCACAATAACATTGAC
>NW_016239155.1:311-876 GCF_001687245.7 Rhagoletis zephyria | reverse complement strand
AAAATGGCACGGTTTGAGCCAAGTTGGCAGCCCTGATCGCCAAGTTTTTTATTAAAAAAGCACCAAAATACTGAAAAAAGCGCAATTTTCCCCAAAAAAAACACCAATTTTGTGTTTCTGTGTTTAATGGTATTGTCGCATATAAAGCTGTATGTTCAAATATTTTAAGTAATCACACAATGAAACTTGTAAATATTTCCAACTATGCGCAGTTAATCAATTTAATAAATTTAATTTGCAAAATGTTTTTTTATTCGTAAAACAATTTCCAAAACTTGGTTTTTCTAGAGGCTTTATTTTCATGCAATTGCTTACTTTTGTACAAATGCGCACACCCAGCTAATTAGCAGAATATTCTATGGATTCCGTGATAGAGACTGTGTGAAAATATTGCGTTTGGATTATCTTGGAGCATATTATCCAGAGGAGAAGCTCGGCCAAACACTAACATATGTGTAAGTCAAATACAATGTCACCATAGAATCACGTTTTATTATAAAATTGCCTTGAAAAGGGCACCAAAGACTAAAACAAGCGCTAAACTAAACAATTTTCGCCTTTTAAT
>NW_016239155.1:0-147 GCF_001687245.7 Rhagoletis zephyria | reverse complement strand
TCACATGCAAATACATGCGAGAGCGTAACAAAGCGGACGCAAATTCATTCAAACGTAATTGGCACACTAACCCAATCACGCTTTCAACTCGCGTTTATTTGTGGTAGTGATCACATCTGCTCATATACACTCCTCGTCATTTGAATT
>NW_016239154.1:0-1078 GCF_001687245.7 Rhagoletis zephyria | reverse complement strand
AGCGGTGTAATCAGCGATGCCCATTTCCCAGTCAGCACCCGCTTAGAGGATATATATCTAGGAGGATTTTCGCTAACCACCCCTGTAGATATACATAGATCAACTAAAAAAAATATAGCCTTTATAGATACAGATTATACTAAAAAAAATTCGTTCGATTCCGTTCAGTACTTTCCGAGTTCAGGATAACATAGTAATTTTTAAATAAAAAAAATTAAGTTTTGCGAAGGCCATGCGCTTTCACTTGGTACATATTTCTGTTTTGTAATTTAACGAAAGCTGAAGCCCTTATAAATTTTAAAGTGTGGCAACCCTGCTAAAAAAAACATTTTTTTTTTTAAGTGACGGTGCAGAACTGAAGCTAGGTGACACCCCTATTAAAAAAATCAAACATTAATGATTATCTAGAGACCAATCCAAAAGTAATTCTGAAGCGAAAACATTATTGGCAGCGCCAGTGGAAACCCAGCTAATGGCTGAAGCAATACCGGCGCACGGCGAATTTGCTGAATTAGGCGATGCTGTCGTTCACCATTCGCCCTGCAATTTCGGCTACTTTGGGATAGTAAACTTTTGAAAACTATGAGGTGAAAATTTGTTGATTCGGAGCAACAGCAGTGTAAAAAGTGGTTTCCCGTACAATACCCTATTTCACTACCTTTGATCCCATTGCTTTTAAATTTCCTTGTCTATAGGCAAGAATAGTGACTATTTCCTGCTGGAAACGCGCTATTTAGGAAGCTATTAGCTGCCTACTCTAAGGTATAAATATCAGCTTGGAAGTCATGAACACTGTTTGGTAAATAAAAAGAGGGATATATAGGTCGTCCGAGTAGAGACCGGCGCCGGTTCCTTGCTTCATTCATGTAGTGTAGAATGAAAAACCGGATATCATATGTAGCCTTTCTTGACGAGCGCTCCCCATCGCTGTCAATATTCTAAGGCATTCGAATATATACAAAAGCCTAATTAATTACCTACTTTCTTGGTGCCGTTTTTGTCCAGAGCTTTCCGCGAGTTTGGTGACTATGGCGAAGAGCCACAATTGCTGGCCGACCGGCAAATCGCCCGAAAATTT
>NW_016239153.1:0-1078 GCF_001687245.7 Rhagoletis zephyria | reverse complement strand
GAAGACCCCTCCTTCCTCACCACCAGCTCCAAGCGGCACAACACCGACGAGGAGGAGCTCTTTGAGCCCTTTGACCTCTCCAGCACATCCTTCGCCTCGGCAGGCAGCAATCCAGCCAACACCACCGGCACCGGCGGCAACACCTCGAGCTCCGACGTGTGGAAGGACGACCGCGACAATGAGAAGGTCCTCTCCGACCTGGACCTGATCAGCTCGGGGCACAACCCGGCGGCCATTGACCAGGCGGCCCTCGACCCGGCCACCGCCTGCATCTTCTGCCCCTCGGTGGACCACTGCTCTGCCTCCTGTTCGGCCTACGCCTCCGTGGTGGAGCGCATCTACCGGGCGGTGCACGAGCAGCGCCGCTGTGTGGTCTGTCTTCAGCTGGAGGCGGACCACGGCAAGAAGGACTGTCCGCAGAGGACGGTCACAGCCTGTCGACAGTGCGGCCTCGCCCACGC
Source organism: Rhagoletis zephyria (assembly GCF_001687245.7). Taxonomy (NCBI): domain Eukaryota; kingdom Metazoa; phylum Arthropoda; class Insecta; order Diptera; family Tephritidae; genus Rhagoletis; species Rhagoletis zephyria. The sequence continues at coordinate 617 of NW_016239153.1, read as the reverse complement.
CGAGATGCTCTTTCATGAGCGGCCGCCGGAAGAAGGGGAGGAAAAAGAAAGTGAAAGCAAAAAAGGCGAGGATAAAAATGGCGGTTAGCACTTTGGACTGTTTGCCCATTCTTTCTGGCAGCGAATCATTCCTTCGAAATCGAGTTCCTGTTTCCATCCACCCTGTTTCTCTATATTTTATACTTTCTGTTCTTACTTCTTCACCCCCTCCTCTATTCTTATTTTATATTTGATACTCTTACCTTTTTACCTTTTTATAACCCGCGTGCACACACAGCCAGCCAGTTCTAGCACATGCTCCCCCTTGAAAATTCTTCAAAGCCTAGAATCAGCTATTCACCTGCACAATTCCAGCCAACTTTACTAGCCAACTATGCGTACCCAAAGTTATCATCATCGCCCGTTTTGCAGCCGTTTTTACATCATCTCAATTGAAGACACACTCCCATCAAGCCCCTAAACGTACAATTCTGTCCTCAGCTATTTGATGATGGGTGAGTGAATACATTTTGTTAGCCAAATACCCCTAGTTTTATAGATTCTACTTTTAAACACAAACCTTGCCCTTTTCTCCTGCTGCTGCTTTTACTGTTATAAAAAAGGGTGCTGTCTACTTA
>NW_016239152.1:1006-1078 GCF_001687245.7 Rhagoletis zephyria | reverse complement strand
ATTAAAATAATTCACTTTCTATTTACGCTCTCTAGAAAAAGTTTTTAAGTCCAATCAATTTTAGTATAATGA
>NW_016239152.1:295-736 GCF_001687245.7 Rhagoletis zephyria | reverse complement strand
CTAGTTCGATCTGCATCCATTTTTTATACTTCCCAACCTGTTATAAATTCGTCACCTTAGATCTACATTTCTAATCAGGCTTGTCGAAACATTTCTATATTAAATACGATCGGTTGAAGGAAGGACAATACAATCACAAATGTTTAAACGCATTTATTAAAAATTTATACACCACATTAGTAGTAGTAGTATTATTAAACTTAAGTAGTAAGTAAAACACAAAAGTGCATTGTGCTTAAAAGTAAAAATATTAGTTCACTTTGTCTTACTTGTCTAAATTTAAGCATATTGATTTTTAAGTAAATTCAGTTCTTTTTAAGCTTATATGTATATGAAGTACTTCGAAAGTTTTTGTCGTACTTAACTTAAATAAGATATACAGTCAGTCAATAAAGTTTAGGTACAGTGAAGTTTTTACAATACCGGCAACTATTTTTTAAA
>NW_016239152.1:0-273 GCF_001687245.7 Rhagoletis zephyria | reverse complement strand
TCTACACCAAAAACCCCAAAAATCAGAGTTCCAAACCTTATGCAAAATTAAAGAAAACTGCAAATTTCCATCCAAGTATTGCAATTTACACTCTTTAGAAAAAAGTTAAGTACTCAATTCAATTTAAGTATAACAAAGTGCAAGTTTGATGTAGCTAGGACTTACCATTGATATTTAGCAATTTTTTTTTGTTGTTTGGTAAGTCCTAGCTTTCTCACCGTTGCACTTCATTATACTGAAATTGAATGGGCTAAAAAACTTTTTCTAGAGAGC
>NW_016239151.1:0-1078 GCF_001687245.7 Rhagoletis zephyria | reverse complement strand
AGCGGGTCGGAAAAATTAAGAGGTTGAAGAGCAAATTAATACTGTGCTCACGGCGGAAAGTGTAAGGTATTGGAAAAGGGGGCGTGGCACCTCCCATACAAACTAAATTTCTCATATCGCTTATTTTGCAGAAAATTTATCCAATGGATGGCGCTACTGCCGAAATATATAGAAACTCCAAACCTACTGAGGATTCCTACTGAAAGAAGTCTGATGAGGAAATGCGGTGATTTCCGAAATAGCTATCACTTCTACCATTTTTTCAAATTATTGTTGCTCTTCCACAATAAGTTTTTCGTTAAAAAACGGCCTCAAGCTCAATAAAAATTGTTGAATATATGGTGGCTAAATGGAATTTTGTAGGCGCACCTTTGTCTGCCGCCCTCGTACACCCTTAATGCGATCTTCCATTTACCTCCGATTGAGGAAATCGCTCGGGGCGGCCGTTATTGCACCAATAAGACTCAAAGAAACCAGTTCATAAATATTAAGACGAATTGTTAAAGTGGCGAATCGGCAAGGAAAGATTCGACCAGATCCGTCTAATAAGGAACACGGTTGGTATATCAATGGCTTCATTTCAACAATATTCAAGAGATCACATGACTAATTTAGCCAATGTACGGGAAAACTTTTCATCCTGTGGGACAGCGAGGATTCTTGGCCCTCCTAAAACGAAAACGCTCATCTGTGCTCTTGAGTTTCCTTTAAGCACTTTATTTTATTTTGCAAGCTTGGCAGAGATTTCACAGTTGGAAATAAGAACATCGGTAATNAGCACGCTTGGCAGAGATATCACAGTTGGAAATAAGAACATCGGTAATGCGGCGTTTTTGCTGCATTTAAAATGCAACATTTACCACTTTCGAACATATTTTTTCGAACGTTCCCACGACAGTCGGGTCTAAGTAACCGGAACGACCCAGATATAATATATCTGGCCAAGGACTGCCACTCCAGCAACACTCCCCAAAATCTNCGAACATATTTTTTCGAACGTTCCCACGACAGTCGGGTCTAAGTAACCGGAACGACCCAGATATAATATATCTGGCCAAGGACTGCCACTCCAGCAACA
>NW_016239150.1:0-1078 GCF_001687245.7 Rhagoletis zephyria | reverse complement strand
AAAACGAATACGCAAGAGCCGGAATTGAGAATAGTGGTGCATATTTAACTGTATACCCAGAAGAACGATAATATGGGCTGGAAAGACTTTCTTGACAAAAAACAGTCGGCGAGATGATAGGGAGGAAAATAATTGAAGAGTATGCTGAAAGTCCGAGTCGTTTGTTACTAGCATAAAAATGATGGAATAAAAAATGTTAAAATTTATTTTATTGGTGTATTAGCTTTAGCCTCCCTCCAGCGCTACATTGCAATGGACAGAAGATAAGGTCGTTGCATGAGTGGATATTATTGAAGTTTATGAAGTGTGCTCACCTGCAATCATTCTTCTAGCTGATAAAATTCATTTTATTTGCATGCAAATTAATAGTCGCGCAATTACAGCAGAAAATACATAATAAAAAATAAATGACTAGAATCTTACTAATGAATCACAAATGTTTTCATTGAAAATCATTTTAAAGCCTACCACACAACGTTGCCTTGTCATGTAGTGATGACATAAATGGCTTTACGAGCTAGAGCTCAGCTCAAAATCAAACATATTTGGTAGCTTGTATTTACAAAAACAATTAAAAGTAGTTATGTGCGAGTACATCTGTATGTACATATGTGCATTTATACACACATTATATAGTACATGTTAGCATTTTTTAACGTTTTATGAGAAATTTCGAGTTAATATGCTGACTCATAGGCATTAGTTCCCACGCTTTTCGATAAATTTTAATAAGCGNGACGCTGTAACCGTCTAAGCGATTTTGGCAGAGTTCTTCAATTATTATGAGAAAAAAATCCATAAAAATATTTATATTTAGGAAATAAATAAAATAGAGGCGGTAATTAAACGTAATTTTTAAATTTCGGCGCCTAGAAAACTGGGTAAGTCGGCAACTGCTTATTTTGATAGCTCTTTATGTCTATCGAAAGACTTGTTGAAAGATCTGTTTGTCTTTTACCACGAAGTTTTCTAAAACTTTATCAAACAAAAGAAATATACATATAATTTTTCTTTTAAAACAATAGAAATTAAAAACTAAAAAAACAAGTAAGAAAGTCTAAGTTCGGGCGGAGCCGAA
>NW_016239149.1:0-1078 GCF_001687245.7 Rhagoletis zephyria | reverse complement strand
TTTTTTTAAATTAGACATACATATTACATACATGCTTTTACTACTAATTCGTGTTCTGAAGATAAAAATAAGTAAATTTAGTTGAAATTTTTTTCTTAGAACTAAATACGTACCTTTTTCAACCCCTAAAGCAATTTCGAACTTCAACTCGTTTTGGAAAACGAACAAATATGTATTCCTAAGTTGGGGATGCTCTATCTTTTGGTCGTACTACTGGTTTCCGGTTTCGAGTGGAAGTGGGTTAAGCAGCCCAAAAGTGCATTATTTTAGCCGGAAGTCCATTCCAGAAAAAAGTTAAGTATCTATTTTTGTTCACAGAATCCACGTCCGTGGTAAAAATATGTCCTATTAAACCCAACTCCAATCGAAACCGAAAGTCGGTTCTAATATGATCAAAAGATACAGCATCTCCGATTTGGTAGCTCATATTTTTTCGTTTTCCAATAAAAAATATTTTGCGTCCATCATTTTGGGGCTGAGAAATTTACTGTCAATGAAAAAAGTTTCAAACAAAATTTACTTATTTTTATCATTAGAATCCCAATCATTATTCAAAAACATGTATATCTAACTTAAAAAATGGACTTCCGATCAGCTTAACCCACTTCCGGCCCAAACCGGAAGTCGGTAATACCACCAAAATATAGAGCATTCCTCATTTCCTAGGTCATATTTTTGCGTTTTTCAAAAGAAAATCGTTTCCCTCCACTTAAGAGGTTGTGGACGGGTAGTCGAGAACATCCGGTATACCATTGAAATAATCTGTTCGTTTTCTATTTGCGTCGACTATAGGTTGTTGCAAATTTTTTTAGGCACCTACAATTATTTTCACGCATACTTATACATGCATATGTACATATTTATGTAAATTTTTGTTGGAAATAAATTTCTAAAGGGGCAAGTAGGTACTCGATGAGAGCCAAATAATAACACTGGATATTGAGAACAAAAATATTATTCGTAATTAAAAAATTAAAGGTTTTTTAGTTTCCAAAAAAGTCTGATGAAAAGATGTGGTGATTTTAGTGGCAAAAGAACAAAATGGTTTTTTCTCGATGGAACAGCCATTTTAGAAACT
>NW_016239148.1:0-1078 GCF_001687245.7 Rhagoletis zephyria | reverse complement strand
ATAGCACTTGAGGTTGTTTCTGTGTTAATTGCCATACATGCTTCAACTGAGGAGGCTTCTTTCATGGGCACTATTCATAGTAGTATGTATATTTAAGTGTTCGCTGCCAAATGTAGTTAACTTGCTCACTAACTTTTTTTATTTTTTATGCTTTATGTTGTTGCTGTTTACCAACATGTACCATAACAAATACTACTTCTATGAGTAACTAGCTCAGTCTCACTATTTTTAGCAATTTACGAAAGCCTTAAGTAGAAAGGAAGTAGTTTAGTAACATGAAGAGACAAGAAATAAAAACTTAAAACAAAAGTTCATTTNTTCACTATTTTTAGCAATTTACGAAAGTCTTAAGTAGAAAGGAAGTAGTTTAGTAACATGAAGAGACAAGAAATAAAAACTTAAAACAAAAGTTCATTTCATCGTAAACAGAATCGTAATTTTAATCGTAAACGTAACGGCTCGAATTAGTAACGAGCTGCATATACTATCGAATGTAGGCTTGTCGAAAGTACCCTCAATGTTTACAAAGTCTATAGTTTTCAAGGTCGCGAACAAAAGCTGACACCTTACTTTGAGTACAATATGAGGAATACCATCCGCACCGGGCTATTTGAAGCTGTGAAAATCGCTCCCATAGCATTTCGCATGACATTTCCGCTCGCCAATGTTCTGGCAATAAAACATGGTTCTCACATTTTTTCCCTTTCATTTCAAAAAAGGGGGAATGTGTAACCATCAACTGATTTCCAGGAAAAGTAAAACCTAAAAGTAGTGAAATAGTCACACCCATTTCCTGCCTAAAGGCACCATCAGGTCTCTTGAGTGAACCAAACTTAATGGTTTGGTCTTCTTTAAGGACTTTCACGAGCCTACATACATAGCTGTTTGACTCAAGCTGCCAATACCACCGCAGTATTCTTTGAACGATACCCTTTTCGAGGAAGATATTAGCTTCTTCGACACCCTTTGTGTCGAGCGATAGCTCTCTCAGTCCATCTCAGCCTTTGTTTCGAGAGCCCGGTTTAAAAATTAGCTTGACTCATCAACTTCCGAAGCTCATGATTCCTGCAGGAGACAG
>NW_016239147.1:927-1078 GCF_001687245.7 Rhagoletis zephyria | reverse complement strand
AAACAAATGAAATATTGCAACGTGGGTAGCAAACTAAAGAGTTTTTAAAAAACCTACAGTAGAAAATATGTTTGAGGAGGGTTGCCACCTGTTTGAAAATTTAACTCAATTAAATTGATAAAATAAATGAAATGTTACAATATCGGTACCA
>NW_016239147.1:0-646 GCF_001687245.7 Rhagoletis zephyria | reverse complement strand
TATTTCAGTTAAATTGATAAAATAAATGAGGTATTTCCATATGGATATCAAACTTTAGATTTTTAGAAGGCTTACAGCCGAAAATATGTTTGAGGAGGGTTGTTATCTGTTTGAAAATTTAACTCAATTTAATTGATAAAATAAATAACTTATCATATAGGTGTCAAATTAAAGAGGCTTATGACTGTTGGACACATTTTTAAAGAGGGTTTCCACATATTTAGAAATTTAAACTCAGTTAAATTGATAAATACATGCAATATTGCAATGTGGGTATAAAATTAAATAGGTTTCAGAAAGATAACTGTTGGAAATATTTTTGAGAAGGGCTGCCACCTATTTGAAAATTTCAATTCAGTTAAAGTGATAAAATAAATGAAATATTGTCATGTGGGTATCAAATAAAATAAGTTTCAGAAAGGTTACTCTCGGAAATATATTTGAGGAGGGTTGCCACCTATTTAAAAATTTTAACTCGGCTAAATTGATAAAATAAATTAAATATTGCAATGTGGATATCAAATTAAATAGAGTTTAGAAAGATGAATGTTGGAAATATTTNCAATTCAGTTAAAGTGATAAAATAAATGAAATATTGTCATGTGGGTATCAAATAAAATAAGTTTCAGAAAGGTTACTCTCGGAA
>NW_016239146.1:0-1078 GCF_001687245.7 Rhagoletis zephyria | reverse complement strand
ACGGAATGAATGGAGTTATTGTAGCGATCTACTGCTATATTTACTAGCTCTTTGATTTTTAAATTAGGACTATCTATCTGATAATTCGATTAAGGTGGAATTGAGTCTTTCTGGCCGTTCACCTTGCTTCTCTGAGAAGGTGTACGATACAGCCTAACTCCCAATGACTCTAACAGATTTTGTATTATTGGGCTAACTAGACCGCGCTCGTTGTCGGTCACAAGGATATCTGGGGTCGTAAAATAGTGCAAGAGTTTGACTATTTTGTCCTTAAGGTGCAAGGTGGACTTGTTTCTTAAGTANATCTGCATTATGTACGGTATCACCGGCCTCGCTTTCAGAATCCGCTGTTGACCCTGTGGTTGTATTTTGACTAGCGGCGTCGGATGTGGACGTTGTAAGGGGATTTGCGTGAGTTTTGAGTCGGGACAGTGCGTCAGCCACGTCGTTAGATTTGCCTGGCTTATAAATTATTTCGTAATTGTATTCCTCGATCCTGGCCTTCCAACGTTTTAGCTTGGCGTTGTAATTTCGGTTACTTAAAGAGAAAGTAAGGGGTTGATGATCTGTAAATATTCGTATTTTTTTCGCTCCATACAGGTAGTTCCGGAGGTTATNCACAGGTAGTTCCGGAGGTTATGCAGAGCCCATACGATAGCAAGCATTTCCTTTTCGTTTGTTGCGTACGCCTCTTCTGTACTGGTATTCTGGTATTCTTCGCGATATGAATGTTATGGGCTTGTCTTTGCCATCGTAGTCTTGTGATAGCACCGCTCCGATAGCAAAATCGGAGGCATCGGTCGTAAGGTTGAAGGATCTGTCAAAGTTAGGGAAGGTCAAGACCTCGGAGGTCGTCAGTATCTCCTTGAGATTCGTGAACGCCTCCTGCGCTTCATTGTTCAAATTAGTGGGCACTTTTTTCGATTGTGTTGCCCTTACCCGTGCGTGTTCTCCTCGGGTAAGGTTGGTGAGCGGTTTTGCAATTCTTGCGTAATCCCGAATGAAGTTACGATAATACGATGTTAACCGTAGGAAGCTCTTAAGCTCTTCTAAATTAGACGGAGGCAGCATGTTTTTG
>NW_016239144.1:0-1078 GCF_001687245.7 Rhagoletis zephyria | reverse complement strand
AAAGTTTTAAGCGGATAAAAAATCGCGTTAATTTTTAATGAATTTTTTTTCCGACGATTTTGCGGTTTTATGCATATAACAAGTGTAATTTATAAAATATAGTGTTTATTTTTTTTATTTTGTTTGCAAACGGTCTTGCGCATTTTATTCTACAAGAAATTCGCTTTTATGTACATGGTAAAAAGTACAAGCCGTCCGCAATAAAAAATCATTAAAAATCGACGCGATTTTTTAGCCGCTTAAAACTTGCACTTGCTTTTCTACCGATCTATCATTCTAAAAACTGAGATTAAAAATCACAAAATTTAGACGAAAATTTGTTGAATTTTTCTAAATTTTGTATAAAGTTTGACTTATGTGGNCTTAAGGCATGAACCATATTTTTATACAAAAAAATTTTAACCGCGCGCAGAATTTGTTTATTTGCATATGTGCATACATATAAATGCATCTACATAGGTATGTATATGTATTTACAAACATTTTTATGCGCCTGCCTTTTAGCCTGTTTAAAATTTATCCAGAAATTTTTTGGAATAATTAAAAATGTTTTCGATTTAATTCAATGAAAGGGGCATTAAAATAACTATCAAATTCATTTTGTTGATAGATACTCGTATAAACGTGCGCCAAAATAAATAAGATTTCACAATTGTTAATTTATTCAAATTCTGTTATTTTGTGCCGCTCTGCGCTCACGCTGTTAAAAAATGGTGAACTTCTAGAGCAATCGATATTAAAAATTTAACATGGTGAACTTCTAGAGCATTTCTGATCTATTACAAAATACCAACGAGTAGCGTGTTGCTGCTTCTCTGTATTAAACGTTCTCTGCTGCTTCTCTATTAAACGTTCTGTTGTGAGTAAGCATAAACCAGTTTCAGCAAGCGTACGTAAACTACCGATCAATAGCAACATGCGTAGAGTATTTACTGTTCACGATGGTACTATTCATCGTATATCTTTTAACGACTATAAACCGTTATTCGCCGTACTTTATAATTCTGTTTCCGNATTAAAAATTTAACATGGTGAACTTCTAGAGCATTTCTGATCTATTACAAAATACCAACGAGTA
>NW_016239143.1:316-1078 GCF_001687245.7 Rhagoletis zephyria | reverse complement strand
ACTACAAATGCGCGATGCAATGGTTCCAAAACTAGAAATCTCTAAAAAAAATTGAGGTACACATTGCAGATCGAGCTCTCTGGAATACAGGGAACCCATACAGCAAACCTAATGGGGAGGTTTGGTGCACTGCTGGATCTAAGCTTGAAAATGGTAAAACTGGGGCTGGCATTTTTGGGCCGAACTTTAAAAAATCGATACCAATGGGTAGCTACCCCACCATCTTTCAGGCCGAGATTCATGCAATAGAAATTTGTGGCAGAGAATGTCTTAGAAGGGGAACGTCATCGAAATATATCTGCATTATGTCGGACAGTCAGGCAGCCCTACTGGCCCTAAAGTCCCACAAAATAAGTTCTCAGCTAGTATATGATTGCCGCAATGTCCTAAATGGTCTTGGTGACAAGAATACAGTTTTATTAGAATGGGTACCAGGGCATGAGGGACTTGATGGCAATGAGGAGGCTGACTACCTAGCGAAACAGGGAGCTGCCGCAGCATTTTATGGTCCGGAACTCCTTTGTGGGCTCACCAAAGCACATATAAAGCGGACCATAAATAACTGTGTAGACAAAATGTTCAAAAGGCATTGGATGGAATGTCCAGGGCAAAGACAAGCCAAACGATTTATCTGTCCTTCAAACGAAGTTTCAAAGAAACTAATCAATTTAGGCAGAGAGGACCTCAAAACTCTCACTGGGTACTACACGGGACACTGTTCTCTTCGTTACCACCTCAGTAAAATCAATCTTTCAGAAACAA
>NW_016239143.1:0-271 GCF_001687245.7 Rhagoletis zephyria | reverse complement strand
GAACGCGGTCATTTTAATACGCGCGTAATTGAATTGAATATTTCCCAATATACAGTACTTTCGTTGACGTTTATAGTAAGACCAATTACGTTTCTATTTAATTTTAATATTTTTTCCCCTCAGTATAATGTCATTACGCATTACATGACATTTGATACGATGACCGGTGGCATTTAGCCTAATAATGAAATTCTCGAAACAGAACATACCGTGATTTGATATTAACTAACGTATACTATATATTATAACGTATCTCAAAGTAAATAAACTG
>NW_016239142.1:0-1078 GCF_001687245.7 Rhagoletis zephyria | reverse complement strand
ACATACTCGTATTTACTTGTATCGGAACATCCCTACTTATGATGGATAAAACTCCCGGCTACCTTTATGAAAAATTAATATTTCCAAAATCAACACGANACGAAGCAATTATTTTCCATAGAGCAAATATTGTCGACAAGATATGGCACCTGCGCAAACCAATTCGATACAAGTACTTTTCTTTCGATACCAAGTAGTTATCGAAACAACGATTCGAGTAAAAAAAGTAGTTGGTATTGAAACAAAAGTATCGAGTACATACTCGTATTTACTTGTATCGGAACATCCCTACTTATGATGGATAAAACTCCCGGCTACCTTTATGAAAAATTAATATTTCCAAAATCAACACGAGTAAGTGACCTAATTGTCCCTAGCTATAACTATCTCAGCTCTGCAAGGCTATTTTTTGCCAACGCTATTCGTATATGGAACGCGATTCCAGCCTCTATCCGTAGTACTTTCGATAAAAGCAACTTTAAGAGTCTCTTGTATTCATATTTTCGCTAGTTTGTCTTAAGTTAAATACCTGTTACACTGAGATGTGCTCTCTTCGTACGTATATATACAGGTAATTATATTTAGCCATATTAATATCACAAAGTTTTATTTTATTCTAAATTTATACAACCTAATACCTGTGCCAGTTTTGTTTATCGTACGTTAGTCCTAATTAAATACTTTCATTGTAACCTTTATTGTCTCATACATATATAAATTACTGTTGTACTACAAAAGATTTCTTAATCTTACTGTACTAATGCATAGATTAATAAATGAAATGAAAAAAATTAAATGAAACATTTTTTCCCTCTATACACTCAGAAAAAACATTCCTCCTATATTCAATACCCTCTATCTACAATTTTGATGAAAATGAGTTTTTGATGGTAACGTGAGCTCTTATTTATCCTTCAGCCATGACAATAATGCCAAACTTAAAATTTTGCTTTTATGGTATTATATTCTCATTTTTAAAAATCCACTATCTGCAATAACATTTTGTTACAGAAGCAAAATCCTCTATCTGCAAAATTTTGCTGGAAAATCGTTTTCATTACCATTTTTTTGTGGCAGG
>NW_016239141.1:820-1078 GCF_001687245.7 Rhagoletis zephyria | reverse complement strand
TCTATCTATCTTTTTCTGGTCAAAATCTCTAGTTTGCCATATCTTTTCCAAACACCTCTGAACACTGCATCAAATGTCAATTTGAAACACTATTTTTTAATCAAACAGTTAAAGTCATTTTTAAACATAGATCTGCTTGTGAAATCTTCTTTTAAACACTAAATTTTTTAACTTTTCTTGCTTCTCACCTGATAAACTCTACCTTTTCTTATAAACACTTTTTAATAAAAAAACCACTAAAAACAAAACTGTTGCTGC
>NW_016239141.1:0-786 GCF_001687245.7 Rhagoletis zephyria | reverse complement strand
TGAGCTAATTGCTCAAATTGATTTTTTCACTTTCACTCTTTCTCTTTTTGATCAAACTCTCTCAATTCCGCTAAACACTTTTGCACCACTTTCTTCCTAAGCAATTCAAGTGATGAAGTTGTCCTCCCCCTCCTCTCCTTGCAATTTAGTTCCTGCTTTTTATGTATTTATGAGCTGCCGTTTGCTGCGGCAAAACAAACAAAGCACATGAAAATGACACACGCACGATTTGGTTCGGTTTTTGGTAGTGGTGGTGGTGGTAATTAAATTGGATCATTGTGCAGTCAGGGTGTGGTACCCCATCACTGCTGCCACCACTTCAAGTGCTAATACTTCTTCTGCTGCTGCTCGGATCATAGCTGCAATTTGTTCACATGTCTCTCTCTCTCTTTTTTGGACAAAAGGGTGTCACACCCTGAAGAGGGGGCTGCCAAACTACCCGGTGAGCTGGCTGGCGGGGCACATTAGTTCTTATTACCGTACCGTACTGTTTTTTTATTACTACTGCAAACCTGGCCTGTGTTGCGTGCCTGTCTGTTGACATTACATTTCATTACATTACATTACATTACATTACATTACATTACATTACATTACTCTTCTTCTCATTTCATTTCCCTTCAATCAAAAACTTTTCATCTTTGTCAGTCAGTCAGTAAGGCAGTCTGTCGCCGGCTGGGAAACTGGAAACTTCTGGACACCAAGTTTTTCAGTTTTTTTAGCTTTTTTTGTTCAGCTTTTACGACAACGTATTTAGAGTTTTTATTTAAAGTGCTAGTTTGCTTA
>NW_016239140.1:0-1078 GCF_001687245.7 Rhagoletis zephyria | reverse complement strand
TTGATGAAAGTGTGCGTATTTGGGACGTGCGCACCGGCAAATGTTTGAAGACTCTTCCAGCGCACTCTGATCCTGTATCAGCAGTTCATTTCAATCGGGACGGGTCCTTAATTGTAAGTTCCAGCTATGACGGGCTATGTCGTATTTGGGATACAGCAAGTGGTCAGTGTCTGAAAACTTTGATTGATGATGATAATCCACCGGTGAGCTTTGTCAAATTTTCGCCAAATGGAAAGTATATTCTGGCAGCCACTTTGGATAATACTTTANGGCAAATGCTTGAAGACATATACAGGACACAAAAACGAAAAGTATTGCATATTTGCAAATTTCTCAGTAACTGGTGGCAAGGTAATTACAATGGTTTATAAAATACTTATGCGATTTAAATTTAAAATATTTTTCTGCAGTGGATTGTATCTGGTAGTGAAGACAATATGGTCTATATCTGGAACTTACAGAGCAAAGAAGTCGTTCAAAAGCTTCAGGGTCATACGGATACTGTTTTGTGCACAGCTTGTCACCCTACGGAGAACATCATTGCTTCGGCGGCGTTAGAAAATGACAAGACTATCAAATTGTGGAAAAGTGACACATAAACGCACGCGAATCATAAAATTCGATTGCGTGCGAATACAAATATAGTTCTATTAATTAAACTAGTTTAAGAAATCAACCTCAGACGTTTACTATGTTTTGTAATAACAAAACCCTCATACATAAACATTTCATTTCCGATATCTGTACGAAATTAAACTTCATTCAAATAAAGTTCTAAAACTGATATCTTACTACGTTTAAGCGTAGGTCAGCAGACTTGAAAGCAAGACTTGACGTGTCTAAAAGGGGACTTATACGTAAGCTATTTGCAAATAAAAATAATTTGCAAATACCTAACTCACTGTTTATTCGACGGTGTGGAAAATTCTTTTCTAATATAACCTGATTATAAAAAGGCAATATTATTATTATTATTATTATTATTTAGATGCTGGTATGAATATGGCGACGTCTTGCCCTTATTTGCAGATAGTACCACTAATCAATACTTATTTACGTGATTTAGTTATTTGCAAAT
>NW_016239139.1:0-1078 GCF_001687245.7 Rhagoletis zephyria | reverse complement strand
TATACATATATTCTTAAAAATATATTTATTTATTTTTAAAATTATTTTTGTTTGCTTTATTTCCTTTTTTCTATATTAATTTAATTTTCTTTTATATACTATTCTTGAATTATTAGATTTAATTGTAAAGAGAAAAAAATATTATTTTATATTTCTATTTATTTATTATTTTCTTTTGTTTAGATTATATTTTATTAAAAAAAAACAATATTTTTTATAATTTTACTAAATTTTTAAAATCGTATTTCATACATTTTTTTGTCATGTAAAAACCATTTTTCATTTTTGTTTTTTTAAAAATAATTTTCCTTTGGGTTTTAGATTTTATAGTTTTAAAAAGAAAAGTATATTTTTTATTTAATTTAATTTTTAGGATGTTATTTTCTGTTGTGTTTTTTTAAGCAATTTTCTTTTAATTTTTATATTTTGTTTTAAAAATATATATATTTGATTTTGTGGTATCTATTATTTTCTTATATTTTGATTTAATTGTTTTCTTTTTCTAATTTAATTTTCTTTAATTTTTTGGATTTTACTTAAAAAAAAAATATACATATACTATATTTTGAAAAATATTTTTATTTATTTTTAAAAATATCTTCATATATTTTTGCATTATTTTCATAAATTTTCTTTTTCCTTTTTTCAATTTAAAATTCTTTTATTTATTAGTTTTTTTAATTTAAAAAGAAAAGTATATGAATATTTTTTAATTTAATTTTTAAAGAACTATATATTCCTAAAATGCGAACAGTCTAACGCCAAGGCCTTCTCGTTATCGGATCATTCAATTAGTCTTTCGAAATCAACTATAAACTAGGTTCCGCTTGAAAGCGGCGAAGGCGAAGAGGACCAGGGAATAGCAGCGAGTTAAAGAACTTCTCTATCACCAAACTAAGGGAACTACCTATCGAGTGTCAAAGAGACAGTAAATTTGAAAAAAAAGCGAGAAATTTTATTTAATACACTGCCTTTAAATCCATAAGTAGTTACATTACAAGAAGCCTTGATTTGAAGGTATTAACTACAAGTAACAATAATTCCTTTACTGTATGACCAGCGCTATTCAAGAGATTGC
>NW_016239138.1:989-1078 GCF_001687245.7 Rhagoletis zephyria | reverse complement strand
TTTATAAGAAAAAATTGTTATTTTTTCCCTTGAAGTGTTTTTTCTAAAAATTTTATATACGAAGTATACAAATATGCATATCACAAGGG
>NW_016239138.1:0-849 GCF_001687245.7 Rhagoletis zephyria | reverse complement strand
AAAAAAATGTTGTTCTTACAATAAACATTGCCCCGTAAGTGTTGTTTTTTAATAGATGAAAAAGGTTATTGCCAAATCCTCAGTGTTGTGATATTAATCCACACACAATCATGAACTACCACCATTTGATTTTATTAAAAAAATTTAAATTACGAATATGTAAAGACACGATGTGAAAAAATAAACGCCTGCGCACAGCTGGAATACGAGAAATATTTGAAGAAAGAGTGTAGAAATGATCCATACCTTGCAAAACATGTTTCGTTTCCACAAAAATAAAGCGAACACTATTAAATTCAAGAAACAGTCCATGCCCAAAAACCCCGGAGGAACACTGAAAAAATTCTGTGTTTTAAATTAGCATATTTTGAATGTCTAAGGTGGAAAAGAAACCAACTTTTCTATAAGGAAACAATTATAGAAAAAGAATTTTCTTACACTGTATTCATGTCTCCGCCAGCAATTTGTGACGACATCATTTAAAAGCAGCTAAGGACAATGACGATACTATTTATTAGATGGCACATTCAACGAGCCAATGTGTCAAAATGCTGGTATAAACAATTATTGAGTATTTAATATCGGAACCGGGATCATATAAGTGAATTGATTGGTTTTCACACACTTTTGAAGCACAAATTATATGCTTTTTTACTGCAGACAAGTTGTTGCCCCAAAACACAGCAGAAATCTTCCAATCAGGGCTGCCAACTTAGTTATGAGGAGCCATATTGAGGATAAAAAAGGGCCAAATAGAAAAACAAAAGAGCCAAAAAAGGTGTCATTTCTTTTAATTATTCACAGTTAAGCTTAGTATCCAGCTCTTAAGAAAAGCAAAAACTCCATATA
>NW_016239137.1:0-1078 GCF_001687245.7 Rhagoletis zephyria | reverse complement strand
TCCTAAAAATCTGAGTAAAAAGGTGAAAATCTAGCTGAAATTTTGCAGATTTTTTATAATTTTTCCACAAAGTTTTGAAATGTGATCACAAGTGTATGTATAAAATGATTCTTATATAACGATCTTAAACCAGTTTACAATGAATTTTAAATGTGCTCTGTCGAAATGATATTTTAATATACCTTACGTAAATACTTATGTACCTTTGTATACAATAAAAGTTTAATAAGAGCAATTCTCAGTGCATACATTTGAAAAAGACGTTTTTTGGGTAGGAAATGACGTTTTTTCAGACCAAACGAGACGTTTTTTCATGCCGAAGACGTGGCAACACTGGCGTAGGCTCCTCCTGAAGCAAAGGTCTGTTAGGGTGTTCACTTCTGTGACACCCCACCAGAAATTGCTTACAAAGCATTTTGTTGTGTTCCCTTACGGGGAGCACTTGGGCCTCGCTGTGCAGGTGGTGCTCAGGCGTCATCAGAAGGCACCCAGTCGCACAGTGGTTTGGATCGCAAATCTAGCTGGACGAAACTATTTAAACAAATACTCGTTGATGGATCTTTACACCACTTCTTACCTAGGGGATTTTTGGGTCGCTGATTACGAATCTGAAGTCACTTATCAAAAATTCAAAATGGCGGANATGTATCTGGGGGTTTTCTGGGTCGCTGATTACATATCTAAAGTTATTTACCAAAAATTCAAAANGATATTTCTTTCAATTTACTAATCACGTAATCACGGACACCTTGTTGTGTTTTAGTTAGAAGTTTCAGCAACACTTCTCCAAATGTCAAACAACTCACTTCTTAAGATTTTATTTACCATGACCAAAATTTAAGATCACAGCAAGAAACACAAATAAATTTCAGAAAAAACTTTATAACAGCGCTTAAAGATTTGCATGCCTGTTGTATAATTTTTTTAATTTCAGAAAGCAGAAAATTCGCGAGTTACTATTTTTTGTTAATTCTTGCATAACCAAAGTTTTCATTACTTCAAGAATTGTTCTGTTTTAACACACAACCCCTTTTGAGATTTGACATACCGTCACTAAAATGTAAATATCTAAGCCAAT
>NW_016239136.1:0-1078 GCF_001687245.7 Rhagoletis zephyria | reverse complement strand
AAAAAAAAAAATGAATAAAAAACACTTCTCTGCTGCTTTCCTGTCATGTTGACTATGCAGCTCCGATATATGTGAGCACTCCACTGCGTATGCGTAACATTTTTGCTTACATATGCAATTTTTAAGTGTATTAATGTCTTGTCATGTTTGTCAAGCGCGTGTCAGTGGCGCATTTGTCACTATGTTGCCTTTGGTGCGGTGTTTTTTTTTTCAGTAGAGGTCCTTTAAACGTTTCTATTTAATTTTTTGTAAAGAAAATATTTTGACATTTTAATATCGTTGGCAAAACAACCCCAATACATATGTAGTTTATAAGAGGAATGTCAAAATATTTTAAAATCTAAGAAACATTATGTGGAGCTCCACGCTTCACCTACTTTGTTTTGACTCATCTGGAAGGAGCCAATGAAAGTAGTAGTGGAAAAACTGAGACCAATGTGAATAGATCTTTAACTAAAAAAGCTCGTTCAGACCCACCAATCAATTAATAATGTGCAAACACCTCCATTTTGGAAAATCATATGCCGATTGATATGCAGGATATAGCAGGCATTTCTGGCCCCATAGCGAAGATATCAGCGCCAATGAGAGAATATCCGAGCAAATATCAGGCAGAAGTGTATGCCCTATGTCTGTGCGCGGAGATTAATCGGAGCAGGAAATACCACGACGAGAGAACTATCATACTCAGACGTAGTCAAGCCTCCGAGTGCTTGGAAAAACTTAGCTGCCTTGCCAATTGCAATACAATAACATTCAAGTATTATGGACAGTAGAATGTACATAATAAGATAGGGGATATACTTGAAATATAGATGAAGATCACAACTCAACAGGGTCTGAGACTTTACAGAGAAGAACTCAGGAAGTAAGGAAGATAAATGGTGAAAAATGCTTACTTGGGTGATATAGTTTAAAGATATTTCAATTTCTAATGTAACTCCTTAGGGATGTTCTTATAGCACAAGACAAACTGAAGATATTAGGCATTTTTTCAAAAGCTCTCTGATGCTTTTATGACTCTACTGCATATATATTAGAACACACTTTCCACCATACAGTTTCGAAATACAAAATC
>NW_016239135.1:332-1078 GCF_001687245.7 Rhagoletis zephyria | reverse complement strand
TTCTAATATTTTTCCGCAAATTTCGTATGAAAAAATGGTTTATTCTACATGAAAAAAACATAAAAAATATAATTCCTAAACTTTATGCAAAACTCGCGAAAATTCAGCAAATTTTCATGAAAATGTTAAACTTTTTAATCAGATTTTTTTAGAATTTTTTGAGTATCCATATTTTTAGCCCAATCAATTTTATTACAATAAAGTGCAAGCTTTAAGTAGCTAGGAATTACCGTTGATTTTTGGCAATTTTTTTTCCACGCTGTCTCTTCCATAAAATCTTTTTTTTNAAACTTTTTAATCAGATTTTTTTAGAATTTTTTGAGTATCCATATTTTTAGCCCAATCAATTTTATAAAAATAAAGCGCAAGCTTTAAGTAGCTAGGGATTACCGTTGATTTTTGGCAATTTTTTTTCCACGCTGTCTCTTCCATAAAATCTTTTTTTCCGAAAATCCTTTATATGGAAAAAATGCAAAACACCTTCAACAAAAAAAAAATCTCAAAAATCAAAGCGATTTTTGACTAAGTTCGTTTTCGCATTTTTTATTACTAGAATTTAATGGGCTATAAAACTGCATACTCAAAAAAATTCTCAAAAATCTGACTAAAAAGTTGAAAATTTTGATGAAAATTTGCTGAATTTTNAACTGCATACTAAAAAAAATTCTCAAAATAAAAAGTTGAAAATTTTGATGAAAATTTGCTGAATTTTCGCGAGTTTTGCACAAAGTTTAGGAATTATATTT
>NW_016239135.1:0-164 GCF_001687245.7 Rhagoletis zephyria | reverse complement strand
CGACAGCGTGGTTGTTGTTGTCAATTCTATACATCCATTTGCTTATTTGCTTTTTTGTATAGTTTCAGGCAGGCTCTTCCTAAACTATGTATTTATTATATATTATGTTTTTATATTTTTTGTTGTTGAATGAACCATATTTTTGTACAAAATTGGCGGAAAAA
>NW_016239134.1:0-1078 GCF_001687245.7 Rhagoletis zephyria | reverse complement strand
TGGTAGTGCCACCACTGGAGACGACCTTCCTGGTGCTGGAGACCTTCAAAGTTGAGGAGGAAGTTAGAGACTTTGCTGCTTTGGCCGTCGCTGTAGGTGGCGGCGGCGGCGGCGGTGGTGGTGTCGGCGCTGTCGCAGCCAAAGCACTACTACTATCGTTGCCGGCGGATGGACCCTTCATGGTGGTATTACGGGTTATAGATTCGGTAGAAGAAGAGAAGAAGAGTCACAAAGTTAGCAGGTAGGTATTGGCAGAGTGATCAATAAATATTAGGTAGTGGTGGTGGACATCAACACCGCAATTTTCTTGGTGAAAATGAAGGCACAGGCACAAGCACACAGGAAAATGTGCGCAGGCAGAGAGAGAGAGCCTCCGTCTGGAAACGCTGGAGACGAAGACACACTGCAAAGAACTGTGTCACACTCTTACACACACACTCGATTCCTACTGGAGAACCTAAAATATACAGACAAAAAATCAGCAGCCTGCCAGCACAATTATTACACAAGCACAGCACCACACACACAGTCAGCATTTGCCGACATTTCGAGCAAGTGCAACAATGAGAATACTGTGACTGGTGGTACATGGAGAACACGCCTTCTAAATTGCGGCTAGCTGGCTGGCTACGACAATTCTACTTCTGCTCCCACAAACTTTCTCTCGAGGTTTCAAGTTGAATCGCAATCGTGCAAACACTTGCTGCTTGCTTGCTGATTCTGCTTCTTCCTCCCGCCATCGACTCGTCGTCGTCAGCAGCTGATTATTTTTAGAATCGGCCCTTCAGCACACTTCAAAAGCTCTGCTTGCTCTGACGCGATAATGTAAGAAGATGCTAGCAACTGGTGAAACTAAGGGAGAGAGAGAGTGCAAGATCCAATGTGCTGGTTAACTGCTTGGTGTAACTGGGTAGAACACTGATGCTAATAAAAAAGCTGACTAAAAAGAGACGGCGGCGCCCAAAGACGTCTGCTGCTGATGTTTGCAGTGGAGATGAAGATGCGGCCAGTGGCGTCAATCGCTACCAGCCGCTTTCTTTTCAGTCTTCATCTTCTCTAAACGATTCACGGCAATTCT
>NW_016239133.1:0-1078 GCF_001687245.7 Rhagoletis zephyria | reverse complement strand
TTCGTATGTTTTTAGTTAAACAATAAGTTATTATGCAGACGGCCCGTTGTTTTTATTACTACAAATTATATAAGTTACAGTAGTAATGCAAAAAAGTACTTTTTAGAACATTAAACCAGTGTTATACCTATAAAGCATTTTAATGGAAAAGCCAAAGTTGAAAAGAAGCAAGTATGTTTAATTTGTTGTGAATCCAAATGTCGATGCGAATGTTAGAAGTGATGTCAACATCCCTAGTACATACATAAATGTGAGAAAATGGTATCATCGACCAAAAAACCAAAATTTTTTTAGACGGTTTAGACGGTTTATTATAGTTAAAGGCCTTAAGAATCGAATGCGATTAGTCCTGTGTGAACCAAATTTTGGTCGATGACATCCTTTTCTGAGGCGCTTAAACTATAAGGCAACTTGAGGTTTCAACTCTTAAGCAGTTATCATCTTTGGTGTTGAAACAAATTTCCAAATCAAATTTTGAGCCTGTCATCGCAGAGAACTATTTTTGAGAGATATACATAATGCTGTAACACGTCCCGGTTTTGGCCTTCCAAGTGTTTTGTTTNTTCTGTTCATTTCTTTCAATAGTTCTCTAAGGTCTATCAATTATTGCTAGTAGACGTCACTAGCGATGAGTTGAGATGGTTTCAGCAACTTATAGTATACTGAAATTTTCAAATCACGCCAGATGCAGATGTCTTGCTTTGATTGCGAGAATGCGATCGGGTTCACCGGGCTGTACCGATGATTTTGTTTCGTTTGGTATTCTTGTAATGGATGCAGTTTCATTTCCCGTAACAACCTGATGTAAAAATTTAATTCTTTTGTCTCCCAAGCTGCATTTCACAAGTGTTTTCTCGATCTTTGGTTCGAGAACGCCCTATTCAGCAAACGGTTGAAAAACGCCCTATTTCAGAATTCTGAGCATTCGAGGCAGTAGCCGGGATATGGCGATTTTCCATTCAGTCAACGATATAGTATATGCACATCATAAATAAATACCTCCTTCGACATGTTAAGTAAATTTTGTAATTTACCACCCAACTAAATTTAATTTCAGACACCATAAAACTTGAAATTT
>NW_016239130.1:0-1078 GCF_001687245.7 Rhagoletis zephyria | reverse complement strand
ATAAGGTTTACACAATTATAAGTTTATACGGTTTACAATGCATTTATACGGTTTGATGAATACCCTTAATATATTCCACTGGGCTGGTTTGCGATCTTGCGATAGGGAGCGCTGTATGTTTTCTGTATCGTTTTAGGCGCAATAGCTGTTTTCATAGCTTGTGGTTATGTGGTTTTGTATTTGCTCGTATTTTGATTTGTTTGTAGTTTGTAAGCATAGCTTATCGGCTAATTACATGTTTCATAAAATGAGCTGTTAATTTCACTTAGTCATAGAAAAACTGATACATCAATTTACATAAATAAAATTTAGGTTGAAGTTGCAATCGAGGCTAATGTTAATATAAAAAATCACGTGCCGTAAATGTTCGTTCACGTTAATACATTTTGGAGCTCACCAAGTGATTTTAATGAAATTTTGTGAAATAAAGGAAATTTTGTGAATGTATAGAAGATAATTGGCGTTGTTGTTTGCATAGAGATTTATAAAATCGCACGTATGCTTAAAATTGGGTCATATTCGGAACTTATGTATGCACATACACTTTTGATTAGCTGATTAAGTTAAGTGACATTTTTGACCAGTTTTGGCTATTTTTCTTTTGTTTAGATATTTAATGTGTATACATTTTTTTTATAAAAGTCTAGCACATTACAAACCCGCACCCCGTATAAAGCCACGTTTCAAACTGCGTTAAAAAATTATAAAAATTCAACAAATTTCACCAGTTGCAATTTTAAACTTTTTACTCAGAATTTTTAGGTAAATTTTAGGTATACACGACAATTTATTTTATATGAAATAAAGTCACAAAATTGTCAGCAGAAAAAGTTGTTAAAAATCAATGTGGTTTATTTTACTAAAACTGAACGGGCTATAAATTTGACAAGCTAAAATTTTTGTTAGAATTCTGAATAAAAAGTTTAACATTTTTGGGTGGAATTGATAAAGTTCAGAGAAATTATATAACTTTTATACGGAGTTTGAAACGTGAATTTATATGGTGCTGGTTATGTTATGTGCTAGACTCTATAAAAAAAAGGAACAGTCCAGCGCCTTCGTCTTGGTCTGCAGGCTG
>NW_016239129.1:0-1078 GCF_001687245.7 Rhagoletis zephyria | reverse complement strand
ACTCCACCTCGACACTGTCCAGAATGGAAACACGACCCCTTCCTGTTATTCGCCGCATGCTACATGTCCTTAGCTGCAGAGCGCTCTTAGCTGCGTCCGTTTTCGTGTAGATGTCTACGGTTGAAATGTCTGAAAGTGCCTGCAATATTGGTTATGGTAGCGAGCGATTTGCTCACGTTGATTATAGGCATGCCGGTCGTTGCCTCAGAAACAGATTTATTAGATATATGATAACATATAATTTGGTGTCAACTGCATCCCACCAGATTAACACCTAGGTTAGAATGGAGCCCACATCTTAATAAATTAACTGCGGCCGTAGCCCCCAGCTCTTTCTAATTTTACTCTCACAGGAGTAGAGTGCATCGAACATTTTACGTTTTTGATCTACGACACTTGTTGTCGAATGAAGTCTTGCCTTTTACTGATGGAGTTCGAATGCTGTCTATCTTACTTCCAACGCCTAGTCAACATAAAACTAGTTCAGTTTCGGAGGTAGTAACCTCCAGACCATTTCCTTTTGTCGGCCTTGTAAAGTCGCTAAGTGCCGATTGTATTATTTCATTGTCTGTCAAGATCCAAAAGAAAATTTGTTCACTAGAAGGCTCTAAGTATAACAAAGGATACAATACTCCGCCCTGAAGAATCGAATAGTACCATGACCCCTCAGAATGAGAAACGTAATCGTAGAAATACGAAATGTTTTCAAGTTGCTAAATAGCCAACCTGTGACTTTGGACAGGTTGATTTAGTTTGAGCCCCACTTGTAGAGTACACCATGCACCATGACTCATATGGAATCGACATTTTCTCGCAAAAAAAGTGCGACGCGGTCCCAACGTGCCTTTCTATTTTGCTTAAACGCATTTTTAGCTTTTATAAAATTGGTTATACCTACAACTTCCCTTATAATCGACCGCCTTTTTCTGAATGCCAGAAACAGTAGCCTTCAACCTTGCAGCCGCTAGTGACACCTTAGAATTGTTGCCAAGATTCGTCTTCAGTAAATTGTAAATTCATTCCTATTGTCAGTGCATGAGTTCTTCAAAAATTCCCATCAGCACTGGACGCGTTGTTG
>NW_016239128.1:0-1078 GCF_001687245.7 Rhagoletis zephyria | reverse complement strand
AAAAAAAAAAAACAAGGGTTTATTCGGTTTAAAGACTTACAGAAGTCTACAGCGTCTGATCACTATGAGGTGAGCCAGCGAGTGAGGAGCAAGCTGCTCGCTATAAATTCCCCACTTCCTTGAAGCCACGTAAGAATCCAAAAATTAAGCCTCGGATAAGACCTTTCCAGTATTGTAACGACCTCGGCAAACCCTATAAGGACTATGATTTGAGGGCATGCATTCGGTGTGTCAGGTGTCTAAACAGGCCGGCTGGTTTAAGCCCGCGTGAAAGGAATTGACTGAACGCCACACAAGGTATTTGAAATTACATTTGGGGATATGCTTAACAGCTGTTTCTTGTTTACAAAGGAATTTGCGACTTTGCGCGAGGTTTTAACGTCGTCATCACCCGAACACATCGACACAGCAAATAATATTGCGGCTTAAGAAATCTGTAGAACCTTCCGACTTCTACTACAGTTGGCATGTAAAGATGTCGAATATTTGGTTCGAGAGAGATTTCGTCACCAAGCACTGCCATTCACTCTGGCGAACGAACAATTTGCCAAAATCAACTTCAAAGAGAGATTCTTCCAACGACTCGTTAGTACTTACATAGAGTGCTGCCCACGCCAAGATACAAAAATCGTGCATCCTACATGGCGGGATAAGACTGTTTTTCGTTGTCTGCATACTGCTGCTAGGCAAATATAAAAGGTTCTGCGACTCGCGGTACTGTGCATCACGGGAGCGCTGAGGCTCACTCCTCTGAACCTGAAATGATCCCCAGTTTACCGCCCATTGGCCTATTCGCGGAAAATCGTGCTGCTAAATCCGCAGATAGATTGAAGGCAATAGGGGAATGCAATTTCATAACCTTTGGGCACAGCTTATTGGGGCTGGAAGCACAGGAAGCACGGTCTACATGGCACTTAGCTTTAAGTGGGAACGAAGGTTTGGCACAACGATTGAGGAGGAAGGATGGCGCAAGGGAATGAACCCTAACCGTAGATCCCTAAACATATTCACGGACGGACCTGAAAAAGTAACGGAAGTGGGTGCCGGTATTTACTGCTGGGAACTGAACGTTGCCTGA
>NW_016239127.1:0-1078 GCF_001687245.7 Rhagoletis zephyria | reverse complement strand
AATTAGTGCTTTAATAGCTATTTACTTATTTTTAATTATCATTACCAAAGCCACTATCATAAATATTACCTTTACCATTACCATTCCCATTGACTTAAAAGATATGGTTTTTACTTTTGTATACAAATTTAGAGTTTACTTATATAGCTCTTAATTGACTTAACTGCATTACTACCACACTTTCATGCACACAGATTTGCACAAATACCTTTTCATAGAAGCTGCTAATTTTACTCGAAATCTACCAGATTTATAGCGTTAAAATTGTGTATTCTAGTTACAGTTGCCAGCATTTGACACTCTCACACAACACATAACCCCAAGAACATACCGCAATTTCACCAAATTTCTTGTTTATTTATTACCACAAAGTGCAATAAAGTGGAATGCAAATTACGCTGTCGCTCTTGTTCTACTTTGCTCGACAATTTTGTCATCCGGTGTTGGCTTTTAACTTGACCAGCTGGTTCATGTTGCATATCTTTTGCTTAATGTTCCACGCCGCGCTTCATTTCCACTTTCATCTTCATGTTACAGCACTTGCTCGCCTGTAGAATGCGTAGATTTACATAAATATGTTGGGGAAAACGTTTCAACATTTTAATAAAATTACTTTGGATGAAAACTGTAATTTACTGCTTTCGAGCAAGTATTGCAATTGCGATTCTTGCTCTCCTTTACTTTTGACCATTTGTTTATGTCGCTGTCACTGCGGCTTTTATTGCTACTACCAAGCATATATGTACATATGTACATTCACATATGAGCGTACTCGCTCGCAACTGGCAAAGCATTTTAATTAAAAGTAATCTTTGATTTATGCAGTCATAAAGCTGCATTATCCCAATGCAAATAAGCGACAAATTGAAACTAAACGAGTTTTCACATTGAACTTGGNGGAAAGGAAAAGTTTTGCCAACCAAGGCATATGTTACGCATACGCAGTGGCATACACTAAGCGAAGGTTAATATTTTGAAATATTATTTCATAAATATGTATGTACGTGCATATGTGTGCATGCGTGCACATGTCAACTAATTAATCACTAGAGAGGTTGGAAAGGTGTTAACAAAACCG
>NW_016239126.1:0-1078 GCF_001687245.7 Rhagoletis zephyria | reverse complement strand
TAACGTTCAAAACTCACAAAAAATGTGGGCCCAGTCATTAAATGTAATAGAACTTTGGGTAATTTTTGTTTCCTGCTTTCCACTCTTAGGAAACAAAGGTTATACAATAAAATGGNCTCTCGTGGGCGGAAACATTAAATAGCATCCTATTTCGATGAAATTTAGTTTGTAGCCCTTATTTTATTAGAAAACCCTAAATGTAAAATATGGGGAGGATTGGATTACTATAACGTTCAAAACTCACAAAAAATGTGGGCCCAGTCATTAAATGTAATAAAATTTTGGGTAATTTTTGTTTCCTGCTTTCCACTCTTAGGAAACAAAGGTTATACAATAAAATGACTTAGGTTGCAAACAGAGTGGAAGCGAAGCCGAAGACGAAGATGAAGGCGAAGCCGAAGAGGAATTGCTTGCTTAGCGGGCAAGCTGGCGCGTGCACATAGTGAAAGATGAATGATATGAAGACTTGTTTCTAAATAAAACACTTTTTTTTTGATAAAATCAAAAGAAAATAAAGAACAAACAGCAATTCATGAAATAATTTGTATAGGACAATTTTTGGAGAATTTCGCCACATGTATTATGTGTTACGGCAAGACGGACAAACATTTTGCCAAAAATTTAGCCAATTTCTTGAAAAATGCGTTTTTTCACAATTGCTAACAGTTAAATAAATTGTAAACAACTCATCACAGCAAGCGATTCGTCTTTGAAAACAGTACCGCACTGTTTCAAGCTGACCGCTTGCGCAACGTCTTCATCTTCGTCTTCGTCTTTGCTTGCACTGTGATCACTTTCATATGTTTACTACTGCATTGTTTTTCGTCTTCGGCTTCGTCTTCATCTTCGTCTTCGGCTTCGCTTCCACTCTGTTTGCAACCTTAGGTGTCAATACTCGTTTTTTCCTAATATCTGCAATCCTAATTATGCAAAAAGAAGCTGAAAATCAAAAATTAAGAAAATCAAAAATTACATATATTTGCAAAGTTGCGCGCAAAGATCAAATCATATATTCGAAAACTAAATAAAATTCTCTAAAATATTAGTCTAATTTCAAGACTTGACGGACCGGTACTCA
>NW_016239124.1:0-1078 GCF_001687245.7 Rhagoletis zephyria | reverse complement strand
AGACGTACGCACACTCCGAGGCCCAAAAATCGACTCGGACCACTATATTGTTGCAGCCAAGATACGCACCCGCCGCAAAAAGTGTGCGCCCAACAATGCAAGGAAAGCTTAACGTCGAAAAGCTGCAATCACAACAAACAGCCAGCGCTTTCGCTACTCGACTCTTACACCTGCTCTCAGAGAGCACTCTTCAACAAACCGACATATGCCAGCAGTGGAACCACATTTCCCGCTCATTGAGTACCGCCGCCGAAGAAGTAGTCGGATTTCAGCGAGCCCGAAAGAACAACTGGTACGATGAGGAGTGTCAGGAAGCTGC
Source organism: Rhagoletis zephyria (assembly GCF_001687245.7). Classification (NCBI taxonomy): domain Eukaryota; kingdom Metazoa; phylum Arthropoda; class Insecta; order Diptera; family Tephritidae; genus Rhagoletis; species Rhagoletis zephyria. Next base: position 759 of record NW_016239124.1, on the reverse strand, counting down.
AGAGAAAAAATATGCCGCCTACAGGGCCACTCTGAGATCGGGCGCAACGCGCGCTATTTGGGACCGCTATAGGGATCTGAAGTGGGAAGCGAGACGTATTTGCCGCAATAAGAAGAGAGAGGCCGAAATAGGTGAGTGAGAAGAACTTGAAATGCTAGCAGACAGGAAGAATGCCCGAAAATTTTACCAGAGAGTTAGGCGACTTACGGAAGGTTTAAAGACCGGGGCGTACTTTTGTAAGAATAACAATGGCGACCTAGTAACTGATGTCCAGAGCGTACTTAAATTATGGAGGGAACACTTTTCCGTCCTACTAAATGGTAGCATGATGACGGAGTCGACGTTCCACCGCCTGACTATGACGAGGTACGTAAAGCAATAACGCGGCTGATAAACAACAAAGCCGCTGGAGCTGACAACCTGCCAGCTGAGTACGGCGGCGAGGAGTTGATAAGGTGCATGCATCAACTCTTGTGCAGAATATGATCAGATGAACGCATGCCTGACGACTGGAATTTAAGTGTGCTCTGCCCAATCCACAAGAAAGGTGACCCCGCCATTCGCGCCAACTACCGCGGGATCAGCCTCCTAAGCATAGGTTACAAGNGTGACCCCGCCATTCGCGCCAACTACCGCGGGATCAGCCTCCTAAGCATAGGTTACAAGGTCTTATCGAGCGTATTGTGTGAAAGATTGAAGCCCAATGTCAGTGAACTGATTAGGCCTTATCAGTGTGGCTTTAGACCTGGCAAATCCACC
>NW_016239123.1:0-1078 GCF_001687245.7 Rhagoletis zephyria | reverse complement strand
GGTCGTTGTTGTGGCCGGTTGCGGACTTACCGGTGCTGTTGTGCTGCCGATGCTGGTGACTTGAATCACCGGTGCTCTGTCGGTGTTGTTGAACTTGCCGGTGCCGTTGTGTTAACCGGTGGTTGACTCACCGGTACTGTGCCGGCAATGAAGTTGCTTCACCGGATGTTGCTGTGGCCGGTTGTTGACTTACCGGTTGTTGTTGTGGCCGGTTGAGGACTTACCGGTGCTGTTGTGCTGCCGGTGCTGGTGACTTGAATCACCGGTGCTCTGCCGGTGTTGTTGTACTTGCCGGTGCCGTTGTGGTAACCGGTGGTTGCTGCACCGGTTGTTGTTGTGGGCGGTTGTTGGCTTACCGGTTGTTGTTGTGGCCGGTTGAGGACTTACCGGTGCCGTTGTGGTAACCGGTGGTTGCTTCACCGGTACTGTGTCGGCAACGTTGTTGCGATTTTGCTGAAATTAGAAAGGGGACGTGCTCAACAATATGGGACTATTTAATATGGAATTTGTTGTTGACTTACCTTTACCGGGTTGGCTTTCCAAAACGGAACCAATCGAGCGAAAATNTAGAAAGGGGACGTGCTCAACAATATGGGACTATTTAATATGGAATTTGTTGTTGACTTACCTTTACCGGGTTGGCTTTCCAAAACGGAACCAATCGAGCGAAAATGTAAGGAATTTTGTCATGAAACTTGGTGAGGATGTTGGGGAAGGCCTCCTTAACATGAATTGTTCACACTCACAATATAGTTGCTAATATTATTTCCGCAATTTGTTGTTGAATAATGTCCACTATCCCCCCCACAATTTTGTACAGTATGCCCTTATCACTTTTATTTTCTGTCACATACTATATTTACAATGTTCACATGCATATTTTATGCTTTTAATATATATACATTTATCAATTAATTCAGTAAAACGCGCTTATAAATTTGTGAACACGTTTTCGCACTTTTCACAACCAAACAGAAATAACAATAGCCGACTATGGGGTTGCCAGCGGGTTTTTATACCCTTGCACTGAGGGAATATTCCATTTGGAAGAATAACGGGCACTGCGTCATTTGGACTA
>NW_016239122.1:0-1078 GCF_001687245.7 Rhagoletis zephyria | reverse complement strand
ACAGCTATAGAGATTAAAGTTTTGCGAGTTAAAAACTCAAATGGGGAAAATAGCCAAATATTCAAAGTACAAATTTTTGATATAATGAAACTATGTAGTTCATAGTTTTTCTCTTTTTACTTGTAAAATAAATATTTCTAAAATAACTGTATTTTTTGATTATTTTTCGGTTTTTGTCTTTATTTATTACCTTATTTTGCTTTCTAGGGCCTTTTCCTGCCTTTTGTTTCTTTTTTTTGTAGGTTTTTAGGTCCTAAAAATCCGTTCCCTGGTAATAATGTTGTGTGTGAACTCCAAAAAAATGGAACTAATGGGATTATTTTAGCACATTCCTCCGATGCAAAACTTAACCTGAAAATGCCTTAAAATTACCATAAATGCCATCATTATTATATGCGGTTACGTTGAAAGTCGGTAGTATGAGCCAATTGTTAGTTGCTTCTGTACGCGCTTTCTAGTGGACACGATGCGCGCATAGGCGGTGAGCGTGCATAGTTCACGATCACGGTTGCCGTTTCCAATTTCTTTTTCGGTCCAAAAAATGGACCGAATGGTAAAAAATGGACCAATTTCTATAAGGCCCTGTCTCCACAGGAAAACANCTGTATTTTTTGACTATTTTTCGGTTTTTGTCTTTATTTATTACCTTATTTTGCTTTCTAGGGCCTTTTCCTGCCTTTTGTTTCTTTTTTTTGTAGGTTTTTAGGTCCTAAAAATCCGTTCCCTGGTAATAATGTTGTGTGTGAACTCCAAAAAAATGGAACTAATGGGATTATTTTAGCACATTCCTCCGATGCAAAACTTAACCTGAAAATGCCTTAAAATTACCATAAATGCCATCATTATTATATGCGGTTACGTTGAAAGTCGGTAGTATGAGCCAATTGTTAGTTGCTTCTGTACGCGCTTTCTAGTGGACACGATGCGCGCATAGGCGGTGAGCGTGCATAGTTCACGATCACGGTTGCCGTTTCCAATTTCTTTTTCGGTCCAAAAAATGGACCGAATGGTAAAAAATGGACCAATTTCTATAAGGCCCTGTCTCCACAGGAAAACACTGATGTCGTGATAACCATGT
>NW_016239121.1:0-1078 GCF_001687245.7 Rhagoletis zephyria | reverse complement strand
TTTCGGAAATCACCACAATTCCTCATCAGACTTCTTTCAGTAGGATTGGAGCCGACGATCCCACTGACTCAGCCAGTTGCCTGCGCACTGTGCTAAGTTCGCCTTGTTAATTCTTGTTGCTTATTTCCACTATTTCACTTGTTAAGCCAACTACAATCAAGCGCAGCTATTCCGCTGCAATTCACTTGATCATGTGGTTGTTGGCTTTGTGGGGTTTTGTTAATATTTCTATTACTAGAATGTTTAATTTTTAGGTGTGCTCGTCCTTTGCGGCCTTATAACAATTATATTAAACAAATTTTATTGAGCTTGAGGCCGTTTTTTTAATGAAAACTTTTTGTGGAAAAGCAACAATAATTTGAAAAAATGGAGAAGTAATAGCTATTTCGGAAATCAACACATTTTCTCATCAGACTTCTTTCAGTAGGATTCGAACCGACGATCCCATTGACTCAGCCATTTGCTACTTGTTGCTTATTTCCACTATTTCACTTCTGTTGGTTTTGTGGGTTTTTGTTAATATTTCTATTACTATAATGTTTAACTTTTAGGTGTGCTCGTCCTTAAGTTATTTGTTTTTGTTATTTTATGGCCTTATAACAATTATATTCAAAAATTTTTATTGAGCTTGAGGCCGTTTTTTTAATGAAAACTTATTGTGGAAAAGCAACAATAATTTGAAAAAGTAGAAGTGATAGCTATTTCGGAAATCACCACATTTCCTCATGAGACTTCTTTCAGTAGGATTCGAACCGACGATCCCACTGACTCAGCCATTTGCTACGCACTGTGCTAAGTTCGCCTTGTTAATTCTTGTTGCTTATTTCCACTATTTCACTTCTTAAGCCAACTAGCGCAGCTATTCCGCTGTAATTCCCTTTATCATGTGGCTGTTGGTTTTGTGGGATTTTGTTAATATTTCTACTATTAGAATATTTAACTTTTAGGTGTGCTCGTACTTAAGTTATTTCTTTTTGCTATTTTGTGGCTTTATAACAATTATATTCAACAATTTTTATTGCGCTTGACGCCTTTTTTTTAGTGAAAACTTATTGTGGAAAAACAACAATAATTTGAA
>NW_016239120.1:0-1078 GCF_001687245.7 Rhagoletis zephyria | reverse complement strand
GACTTATTCTCAGGGCAACAGGGTGGACGAGACAGCATATCTGCCACAAAGTTTTGCTTGCATACTGTATACCCCAGCTTCAAATTATACATCTGAAGTTGCAACGCCCACCTAGCAAGACGTCCTGTGGGTGTTTTTAGACTAAATAGCCATTACAGTGGTTGATGGTCAGTTAACACGGTAATTTCTGCACCTTCTACATATCCGCGAAACTTTTGTAGAGCCGAAACTATGGCCAGTGCTTCACGTTCTGTTGTAGAGTAGGTTCTTTCTGCTGCAAGCAAAAGGCGGCNACAGTGGTTGATGGTCAGTTAAAACGGTAATTTTTGCACCTTCTACATATCCGCGAAACTTTTGTAGAGCCGAAACTATGGCCAGTGCTTCACGTTCTGTTGTAGAGTAGGTTCTTTCTGCTGCAAGCAAAAGGCGGCTCGCGTATTCAAGCGGATGTTCTTCCTCATTCTCCCCCTGCAGGAGAACAGCTCCAAGCGCATAATCACTGGCATCCGTTTTTAAGATAAACGGCTTGGTTTCAGCTCTTTAAGTCTATCGAATGCATTCTGCTCCTCTGCGGACCATCTCCATTTCGCATTTTTCTTTGTCAGCTGTGACAAAAGTTTTGCCACATCAGCAAAGTTTGGAATAAACCATCTATACCAAGAGCACGTTTGCAAGAATGATACGAGCTGCTTAAAATTTTTCGGATTCGGGCGCTTGAGGACAGCATGTGCCTTTTCGTTATCAACCTTAAGTCCTTTCGTGGATAAAATATGTCCGAGATACTTTATCTCTTCTCGACAGAAAACACATTTTCCTCTATTCAACTGAAAGCCATATTCTTTGAATTTTGAAAGAGCTTGTCGCAAGTCTTGCATATGAGAGTTAAAATCGTTTGAGCATATAATTATGTCATCTAGGTATGCTAGTATTAAAATATGTGGCAATTCGGACCGAAATTTATCGATCAGGCGCTGGAACGTGGCCGGAGCGTTCTTCAATCCGAACGGCATTCGCTNATTTTGAAAGAGCTTGTCGCAAGTCTTGCATATGAGAGTTAAAATCGTTTGAGCATATAATT
>NW_016239118.1:0-1078 GCF_001687245.7 Rhagoletis zephyria | reverse complement strand
ATGACCACCAATCAGCTGATCAGCTCGACGTCGAACATTCTGCACAGCAGCAACAGCAGCAACAACAGCACACCGAATGGAAGTCTCAACAACTCCCACCACCAGCACCAGCACCTGAACAACTCCTCTTCCAACTCCTCCCTCTCCAGCTCCTCATCTGCCAACAATACCGCCAACAATCACCACCACCACCACCACTTAAATAGTCAGCAGCAGCAGCAACAACTGCTCAGTCAGTCGGCCACACACCCGCGCATCCTCTCCTACGAGGTGCCGGAGATAATCAAGATTTACTTTTTCGAGAACAACGACTGTCGCTTTCTGCCCATTCACGCCTCGACCACCGCTCGTGAGTGCATTCAGCTGGCGATGCGCGAGTTTGCCCTCCAGTCGAACTACTCCAGTCGGGACTTTGCCCTCTACGAGTACTCGGTCATCTTTAACAGCAGCAGCAGCAGTGGTGGACTTCAGGCGGACGAAAAGGACACCTCTGCTTCCTCAAATACCACCACCACTTCTGCTGCTGGCACAGCTTCGGTGAACGCCAGCTCGACGGTGGTCAAACGACTGGCGGACGGAACCAGCGACCTGGTGGCGAACCTCGGTCTCAACTCTCGCCTCTACCTAAAGCTCCTGGTCCCTTCAAAGGAAAACCACGGCGGCAGCCACCTCTCTGACAGCGACATCGCCAAGGAGATCGTCAAGGACACCTCGGCGAATGCCTTTCTGACGCTGGACACCAATGCCATCGCCCGAGAGTTGACCGCCCGCGACTTTCGCCTCTTCTGCAAGATCGAGGCGCAGCAGTTTGTCTACGACCTGGCCTTTAACAATCCCAACCAACCGATGGGAGGGGGAAAATCCTCTTCCTCTGGAATTATCTTTGAGCGAACCCGTGACCTGCAGGACTTTGAGCGTCGTACCAACGAGGAGATGTTCTGGACGATCAACCAGGTGCTGGGGGAGCGCAATCCGCGGTCGGTGAGCAAGCGCGTGAAGGTGATCAAGAAGCTGATTCGAATAGCGAATGTCGCCATGAAGCTCAACAACTTTAACCTGCTCTTTGCGATCCTCAGCG
>NW_016239116.1:274-1078 GCF_001687245.7 Rhagoletis zephyria | reverse complement strand
TAATGCATGAAAATCCTAACCTCAAAAAAATCACCCGTTACTTAAAATAAGATTTCCAGGTAAACAAAAATTTCAGGATAGCAGCTATATTATACATATATGTATATACAAGTTAAGGACTGAAGGTCCTGAACAACAAAAAAATTGAAGGGCCAACTTGCCCTGGAATTAAAAGAGGTAATTTAAACGTTATAATAAAAGGTCTTTATTGAGATAAATAAATAAGCCTAATTGACTATAGTAACACCCCAATGCAACTGCCGCTGCTCCGAGTTCTGCCACCCTTTATAGCCTGTTCCGCTGCCGTTGTTCTATAGCCAGACATAGGCGACGTCAGTGAGCCGCCTTGGACTTGAATTCCAACAGGTAACTTGGAATATGCAACACACTGATTTCACAACCGTGTGAAATGAAATTATGCTGACACCGCTGCAATGCCTAATGCATTGGCTCCGTTATACTAGTGGTTGCGTAAGCATTAGCCAGAGGTACTAACTATGGCCGACGGTTCCCATAGGTGTCTGATAACGTTGTGTAATATTGCTATTGCATGATATGATGAAATGCACTTGGCCTTGACAAAGGTGTAGGATGTCAATTATGTTGTGAACCACAATTATGCTGGCATGGCGCACGTGTATTGCTGTACTGTGGGAATGCAACATGTTGGGTGACGGCGGATGTGTTAACTCCTCCCCCTTTAAAGATCTGCGTCCCGCAGATTAGATGGACGTTCTTCGGTTTTTGAATTAGCCTTGTTGTCAATGTTCAATGCAGGTAGGTGTATCTTCGCCGTAATCCTTC
>NW_016239116.1:0-146 GCF_001687245.7 Rhagoletis zephyria | reverse complement strand
CTACTAGTACTCGAGTAGTTTTTGCCATTGATTGCTACGGTCTCATTGTCCATATGGAGGATATAAGAACCATTAAGTGTATTTGAATCGTTACCTGATTTTAATAATAATAATAATAATAGATTGGCGCTTACACATATGTTAGT
>NW_016239115.1:0-1078 GCF_001687245.7 Rhagoletis zephyria | reverse complement strand
ACACTGTAAAATAACTCATGGTTGTGTGTTTGATTATAATAAATGAAATAAATGAAACTCGAAAATAGTTAACAATGAACAATAAGAATAAAATTATTAAAGAGCTTCGTAAACTAGTAACATTTTCCGAGACTTGGGAAAAAATCTATAGTCATGTTTCTGAGAAATTGCATTCCAAACTTTAATCGCGATTTCCCAAAACCTGCCGAAAGTCAGATACGATAATCTTTTATCCAAGCTACGATACATTTGCCAAATAATATCGAGGAATAATTTCTATGCTGTTAAAGGGTTTTGCGATTGGCGTGGGTAGATTTTTGCGACTATCTATTGGCGATGTTGTTTTCGTGGAATTTACTCTTGATTTAATAAAATAGACTAATGACAAAGTACGAGTACCTTTTTATAAATACTTGAGATTAACGGTGGTTCGATTATGCCTTTGAATAGAGGCCTGCAGTAGCCTAGTGTATTTTCTCACGTTGGTCTTACGGTTTAAAGCTCCATTGGTTATGATAAGCTGCCTTTACACGGCTCGATTCTCTGGCCGATTCTTATCGTTCTACCTAAATCGACCCGCATAAATTCCAATTCAATCGTAAAATGCAAACGCTTTGATTAGTCGATTTCTCATTCGATTTTCCAGTCGATAGAAATGGACACATGTAAAGACAGCTNAAAAAATATAAGCGACTCATTTCTTATACATATATAGAAATTAATTAATACCGTTAATTTATTCTTCTCACATAATCACCAAATCGATCACCTTACGAAATTTCTGAACACCTGAGGTGGTCCCCTGTTTCTAGGTGGGAGACAAGTGCGACTTACCAGTCGAATTCAACTTAATGTGGCCACTTGACAGTTACCAGTCATCACCGCACCCGCCAGCAAAAGATGTATGACAGACGCGCGGACACAAAATATAGCCTCACAAAAATGCTAGTAAATTGTTATGAATGACTATTTAAGACATAGTAGACTAGCAAGTTTTTTGTTGGCCAACAGTCTCAAATATATATGTAAATATGTATGTGGATACATTTGTAGATTGTACACTGATAAATAAAATCAC
>NW_016239112.1:0-1078 GCF_001687245.7 Rhagoletis zephyria | reverse complement strand
TACTTGGGGCAAAGACAAAGAAACGTTGCTGGCAACACACAAGGCAATAAGCCGGCCAGTCTTAAATTACGCAGCACCAGTGTGGTCGCCGGGGACTATAGGACGCAGTGGATGAATCTACAGACGACTCAAAACACTGCACTTAGGACAGCGACTGGATGCCTTCTGACGTCGCCAGAACACCACCTGCACGACGAGGCGAAAATGCTCCTAGTCAAGGAGCATAACATAATGCTCTGAAAGCAATTTCTGGTTAGGAGCCACAGACGTGGTCACCCAAATAGGCAGCTGCTTGCAGAGGAGCCCTCGCCTAGGCACGTCAGGAGGCATCTCTACGAACTGACGGAGTCCAGAGGTTCATTAAGCAACCTCTGGACCCGTCAGCAAATAGACAGGGCCTGAACGGCATTCACAGGGAGTCAGTCTCCAGTTATGTAGACTCCAGACCTGCGAATGCCGTTCTAGGCACACAACCACCGGACATTGACGAGACGGAGCTTCATCTGCCTCGGGAGACAAGAACCACAATAGCCCAACTTCGATTTGGCTCCTGCGGCAGGTTAAATTCATAGCTGAGCAGACTAAACGCAGACCGGGAATGGTTCCTGTGGAGAAGAAGATGGATGGTGAAAGATGTTCAGAGTACACCTGAGATGTGGTGGGAACACTTCTCAACGCTTCTGAATGGAAACACAGGTGACGCGGTTGAAGCCTGAAGGAAGAACCCGAACCAATGTATAGGGAGGAAGCTCACGTTCCTCCACTTAACCAAGACGAGGTGATAAAAGCAATATGGCGGCTTAAAAACAACAAGGTATTCCGGCTGAGCTGTTGAAAGCCAGCGGCGAATAACTGGTCGTGCGCATGTACCAGGTATTAAGCAGAATTTGGTCTGATGAATACATGTCCGAAGATTGGAATCTCAGTGTACTTTACCCAATCCACAAGAAGGNTTCCGGCTGAGCTGTTGAAAGCCAGCGGCGAATAACTGGTCGTGCGCATGTACCAGGTATTAAGCAGAATTTGGTCTGATGAATACATGTCCGAAGATTGGAATCTCAGTGTACTTTACCCAATC
>NW_016239111.1:0-1078 GCF_001687245.7 Rhagoletis zephyria | reverse complement strand
TTTTGATCTGATCATGAAAAATTTCACTGCCTCCTTTTTCCAACAACCTATTCATACCCTGTCCCCTCTTGCTCAAATGTAGGTAGAGAAGGAGATAAGGAGTCGTGCAGAGTGAGTTGAAAATTAATGTGTCAGAGATCTAAACGTGGTTCTTAATGTCCAGGGATAGTACGCAGCCTTTGGTATTCCAAGTCGTGTTATTTGCAGTCCTCAAGGACACGGACAATATCTTAGAATAGGATTGCGGCCACCTTTTGGAATACCTAAGTGGTCGCTTCCCGAGGTAAAAATCGCTGGATGCGGTTGCAATACTTGGTAACCGCATTTACCCTTCCTGTCTTGAAGAAGATGAAACTGCAGGACCCTTTGTGCCTGTGCTGTTATATGACTTAAGAAACTTTTATCAAAACGTGAAAGAAAAAGCGTGATCGAAAGTCATTCCAAGCAATGTGCTTTCGCAGTTTTTTATGCGACATCGTTTGAGTTACTTTGTTTAATAAAAAGTAAACTATCTCGAAAAATAGTATGCAGTAGAATCGGTTCTTGGGTGTACGGGAGTTTAAATGACAAAATAGTAGTAAAAAGTCCTATAATAGTACTTTCAGCAGCACTGAGTATCTCTCTCACCACAATTCGGACATCGAATTCGGGCTCTGTAGTAAACGTCGCAAGGTCCCGTTCAGCGCATTTTGTGGATGAGATTAAATTTTTCATTTAACTGGAATTGCTTTTTAGGTGGCGGAGCCCAAGCTCAGAAGTAAATGACTTTCACTTGAAAAATGATCAGAGATCAGTAAAACATGCTCTAACAACTTAAGTTTTACAGCTTTACAGATTTTTAGTTACAGAGGCTAAAATCCACAAGCGCAACTATCAAAGCAATGATAATCTTCAATTTAAGAAAGAATACCCATCACAACATGATTTATCAACTTCAATAAATCAGCGCTATGTGATGCCGTGCTCCTCCCCATATTAGCTTGCCGTTGCTTGCCATTGTTCTGCTCCATTACAACGCCGCACTGCGCTTTTTTTTTTGCTTCTTCTATTACAGCAGGTTGTTAATGGACTCCTGCAG
>NW_016239110.1:0-1078 GCF_001687245.7 Rhagoletis zephyria | reverse complement strand
GCAACGACTATGGGCGCGTTTTCTTATTTCGTGCTGGATTCTAACATAAAGGCAAATTAGCTAAAAAATGTTGTGTTCGTTTCTTAAAATGTCACACACCATTAAGAAAAAAGCATATTCCCTAGTGGTTGCTCTGAAAATTATTAAAATTGGAGGGATGATTAAAACCGCAACATTATGAAAAGCGTGAGCTAGACAAGGATAAGTGGGCGAAAGCATACAACACGGAAGGGCAAAATTGTTTTGGAAGAAACGAAATCACCATAAGTTAATACAACTTTCGTTTAATTTTTGCTATGTATTACAAGGTCATTGATTTGGAGTCACTTATACGGCTCAGTGAATTTAGGTCTACGAATTAAATGAGTTTACGGGACAGCAAGCAATAATGTATGCCAGTGTGCGTTAAAACCACTTTATGGCTTAATTGGAGTTGTTCAACTAGCTGTAATGGAACAAGATTGTAGGCATTTAAGTACATACACACATACATATGTATATAAGGGCTTGTATACATAGATATATGTATATGTATGTATACACATATTGGTTTACTCATTTACTTAGGCTAAATCACAATCGAGTTGAAATTTAATTGAAGTTTAACTATGCAATGGAAGAATTTAGATAGCGTTAGCGTCTATTCGTTGCACTTCGAACTTAAGTATTCCGTAAAAAAAAAAAAAAAATCAAGATCAATTATTTTGTCAGCTGTTTTATTTTTGCAAAAGGTGTAAAAGAAAGGAGTCGTAAATTGAATCCAAAGGCTAATTGCGCTTTCTTTTCTACAAAAAAATTTGCCTTTTCACTGCCCTCTCCTTAGTATTTGTGTGAAGAGGGAACTGAAAACGCAACATTTTTCTGTAGAAAAGAAAATGCCATAAAATTTGCTTCATTGTCTTGGTCAACGAGTGATTTTTTACTATTTACTTAGTAGCTGTTGTTGCCTCAACGTAGCTTTTAGCTTTAAATGAGGCGCAAACAAGAGATATCTTGATGAATTCTCCAGTGGATGTCCATCCAACACTTTTTTTTTTTTTTTATTTATTTATAATTCATGTTTTTGTAATATAAACAA
>NW_016239109.1:0-1078 GCF_001687245.7 Rhagoletis zephyria | reverse complement strand
AATTTCTGCATCTTTATTAGGCATCCAAGTGCATGCGTATGTATGTATGTATGTGTGTATGTAATACACATATGGCAGGCAATATAGTACATATACTGGCTTGTATAGTTAATGAAGAAAATCATATGAAAAGGGTGGGAAGGGCACACAAGTATTTATGTATATATTTCCATGAATATAGCTTACAAGCGTATCAACCCGCAAGCTACTTTCAAACATACCAATTTTAAACTACAAATAGGCGCCAGGCAGTGGCTTGGGGGTAAATATAATGTTCTAAGTACTCGTAAGCTATATGCTGTATGTTAACGAATTCATTTATCTCAATTAAACAAAACTGAAGCTCTAAAGCTTCCAAGTAAATTTCAGTAACGCAAACAAAGATTATTTCAACGAAGCAATTTGGGGGCAGTAATTCTTCTTCTTTGCTATTTTATGTTATGTAAAATGTGCTCTTGACCTCTTATATATTCTTATAAATTTTATGTAGTCATGAATTCTTCTAAGCATATTTTGACATTTTTCGGTCACATTTTCTTTCAAGATCGTCTACCCCCAACCGCAACCACAACGATCAAAAACTCATAAACTTAATTGATACTTACATAGACTGCAGTTCTTTAATGTGAAGGCAAATCAGATTGAAATTGATATGCTATAAAAACTTAGAAAATCTAAACTAAAACCAAAATCCCAAAGATTTCACATCAAAGAAAACAGAAATCAATGCGAAGTATCTTGAGCAAAAGCCACATAGCGATCACTGCGGTATTTGCGTGTTTGACACGCGCCGACGAGGCCAATAAAGAATTTGTGTCGCGGCTGTCGGAAACAAAACGAAAAAAAAACCAAAAGAAATATAGAACAAAGAATAGAAAATGTGACATTTTTGCTAAAAATAAACGCCCACACTTGGTGGGCGATGTTTTCGTTGGGACAATAAATTGGGCAGCGGCANCCAAAAGAAATATAGAACAAAGAATAGAAAATGTGACATTTTTGCTAAAAATAAACGCCCACACTTGGTGGGCGATGTTTTCGTTGGGACAATAAATTGGGCAGCGGCATTTTCAAAATT
>NW_016239108.1:0-1078 GCF_001687245.7 Rhagoletis zephyria | reverse complement strand
AATATTGTTTAATTATTAAAAAATAAATCATTAATATCTGGAATTGTGACTCTACAGCCTCCAAGTTAATCTTCACCACGCCAAGGTAGCATAAGATGTTTTGCTTCAGAGGTTCACAAACGAAGGCTTAGGAGTAGCCTTCATCCAGAAACCCTGGATATTAAGAGGTGACGTCAAAGGGCTTAGTACAAAGGGCGGTAAGATTATCTACGCCTCCAGCTGTTGCCCAAGAGCGGCGATACTATTAAGTAACAAACTAACATTTCTCCCCCTTTCAGAGTTCATTACGGCGGTCCTCGCTGCGGTATGTGCCAAAATTCCGACTCCTAGGGGAGTGCAAGAGGCTGTACTTGCCTCCGCGTACTTCCCGGGTGAGGAGGAGATAGCCCCGACACCAGAAATAAAGCCTCTAATTGATCACTGCCGGCGAAGTGGTATACCATGGATCCTCTGCTGTAATGCAAATACCCATAGCACTATTTGGGGGAGCACCGACACCAACAAAAGGGGTGAGTACCCCCTTGAGTTTATAAGTAGTTATAATATAAGTATTATAAACCGAACGCTATTAGAGGGGAAGTCTTAGACCTTACTCTAAGTAGTCAGAACATGACAGCGTCAGTCACAAACTGGCAATGTCGGACCATACGCACATAGCGTGAACTAGTTTTTAGAAATCCCAGGAAGACAAACTTGGAACTCTTNGCGATCGGCACTTTAAAGGAACCAGATGGTAACTATGCTCAGCATCCGGGTGAGACTTGCAGACGTCTGCTAGACACTCACTTCCCGGGCTGCAAAGCAGGCTATTGTCTACCGGAATTGGGTGTCCCAGCACGCACTTCTAGTAGAGAACAAAGCCTTGCAGCTTAACTTACCACGGTGGAAAGAGTACAATGGGCGGTATCTACATTCAGCCCATACAAATCACCAGGACCAGATGGGGTCTATCCTTATCAGATCCAACATGGAAGTAACTATATAGCCCCAGTCCTCTCCAGACTACTGTGTCATATTCCCAGTGGAGTAGTTTTTGAGAAATCTTGATTTCGAAAATTGCTTAAAATTTAACCTTTGA
>NW_016239106.1:0-1078 GCF_001687245.7 Rhagoletis zephyria | reverse complement strand
TTCGTTATCCAATGTGCTGTACATTCACTGTAAATTCGAAATCTAGACCGTTCTGAAAGAGAGCATATCTCTCCTTTAGAGAATGGGCTTCGCCACATTTGTTTCGCGTTTTCTACAGTTGCATTTATTCTTCAAAGTAAAGTGGTCTATAAATATACACGTCAAACATTTATAAAATATTTGCTTTTAAAAACTTTAAATAAGCCTTTTATATAAAAATTTATTTTACCCCTGTAGAGGTAAACTTATTGCAAATTTACTTGAAAAACTCCTTTTTTAATGCTTGTTAGATCAGATTTGAACTACTAAAGCAGTGTCCATTCAATTTAGAAAATAAAAGCAAAGCAATCTCGTTTAAATTTGCTTTTTTAGTTTGCTTTAAAAATACTTANGCACAACAACTACTCTAGAAAATTATACCCACAATGACAAACATAAACAAAAGTTCAACAAACACATAATTTTTGACAATAAGAACAATTCGCAATGATATCAACGAGCAGCTTTGCTAAATCTAATTAGATTTTTTTTGTTTGCACAACATATGTGCATATTAGGGATTAAAGGCATTATAAGCCTGAAGCCCTCAATGCAGACTGACATGGATGGCTTTTCTGTGGCGCTATTGAAAAATTGCCCTTCACTGGTGACACCATTAAAAATTATTTACAACAAGTCACTTGCCTCAGGAGTCTTTGCTGACGCATTGAAACTCACTTCGGTCAGTCCTGTTTTCAAAAACGATAATAAATGTGATGTTTGTAATTATAGGCCGATCTCGAAGTTGTCGACTGTTTCGAAACTATTTGAGAGTGTTATGAAAGAAAAACTATTTTTCACCATTAAGCAACTTGTTTGTCCAAATCAGCATGGTTTTGTCTCTGGAAAGTCTACCATTCCTAATCTTGCGGTTTTTTCTGATGATTGTCTTAACGCTTTTCAGAATGGTCACCAAGTGGACACCATATATACGAACTTTTCGAAAGCATTTGACAGGATCTCCCTCAAAATCCTTGTTGCTAAACTTGTCCATTTAGGTTTTCATTCAATGTTACTGCAGTGGATTCAGTCCTACTTA
>NW_016239105.1:0-1079 GCF_001687245.7 Rhagoletis zephyria | reverse complement strand
CAGAGGGCAGCACTGTTCCACTGGCCAGCTGTTCAATGCTGCTATTGCTTTCAACACACCGAGAAACTTCAGCCAAGAAAATCTGATCCAGCCCGGCTAACAGCTGTGAGGCACCCTTTCCTTCCCAGGAACTAGCATCCACAATTATGCCCTTTTCTTCCCATCACTCTAACATCAAGAGCAAGTGAAGAAGCGACCGGAGAAGATGCCGAAGAAGAACCTAGGCGTGAACAGCAAGGCCGTCGAGGCGAAGGCGCGCAAGGACACCGTTCGCAAGGCCAAGGAGGAGCAGGTGGCCAAGGCGAAGGAGGACGAACTGTGGCGAGACGATGACAAGCTGATCTCGCGGAAGATGGACCGAAAAGCGGATGCGGAGAAGAAGAAGGCAGAGGCGGCGGCGAGGAAGGCGCAGAACCGGGCCGCCCTCGAGGAGGAGACCACCCAGCTGGCGGCGGCGGTGAGCAGCAGCGCCCTTAAAGCCGCCTCCAAGCCGGCCAAGGTGACCCGGGCCCAGATTGCGAGCACCATCAGCAAGACTGAAAAGGAGAAAGAAAAGGAAGCTAAAGCTCGTGAGCCAACACACCTCGAGCAGGAGGTGACGGAGAATGTCAATCGAATCGAGGTGGACGGCGATGAGGCGCGCAACATTGACGAGGCCATCTCCGTGCTCAGGTGAGTGCTTCTATTTAGTATTTCTATTTCGTGCTCACACTTTAGCTAACCCTTTGATCGCCATTTCTTCTTCAGCATCACCGACACCGAACAGCTGGACCGCCACCCTGAACGCCGCCTGAAGGCCGCCTACACCGCCTTCGAGGAGAAGCACCTCCCGCGACTGAAGGCGGAGAACTCCAACCTGCGCCTCTCGCAGCTGAAGCAGATGCTGAAGAAGGACTGGCTCAAGTCGCCGGAGAATCCGCTCAACCAGCGCTCTCTCGCCTACAACGCCAAAGCCTGAACACACTGCTGATGAACACTGAACAAAAGAAAATGGTACTCAATTTATACATTGCTTGGATGCGATCAACACAGAGAAGGAGAAGAATATAAATGCCACCGCCACTTGTCTACAAAAACAG
>NW_016239104.1:0-1079 GCF_001687245.7 Rhagoletis zephyria | reverse complement strand
AGTGAAGGTATTTATCATTTATTTGGTACTTT
This sequence comes from Rhagoletis zephyria, assembly GCF_001687245.7. Classification (NCBI taxonomy): domain Eukaryota; kingdom Metazoa; phylum Arthropoda; class Insecta; order Diptera; family Tephritidae; genus Rhagoletis; species Rhagoletis zephyria. Next base: position 1,047 of record NW_016239104.1, on the reverse strand, counting down.
CCTATTATCTTACCAAAGCATTTACTTTGAAATTTAAATGCTAAAGATTATTGGTAAAAAAAAAGTGTGAGTACCGGTCCGTCAGGCCTCGAAATTAGACGAATGCNACGAATGCTTTAGAGAATTTTATGTAGTTTTCGAATATATAATTTGATCTTTACGCGCGACTTTGCAAATACATATATGTAATTTTTGATTTTCTTAATTTTTGATTTTCAGCTTCTTTTTGCATAATTTCGCGAAAAGAATTTTTCGAACAATGAAGAAATCTCACCAAAACATTGGAAAAAGGGAATTGTATAGTATAATTTTTGTTTTCTGAGAGTGGAAAGCAGTAAACAAACAGAAACCAAAATTCTATCACATTTAATGACTGAGCCCACATTTTTTTGTGCGTTTTGGACGTTATAGTGATCCAATATTCCCCATATTTTATATTTAAGTTTTTATACCTTTCATGAGCATGAAATGGTATTATAACTTTGGTCCGATGTTTGTAAGTACCAGAACAAAAAGAGATAGACCCATGAAAATGTATACTTATATGATCAGAACGTCGAGCTGAGTTGATTTACCCATGTCCGTCTGTCCGTCTGTCCGTCTGTATGCAACCTAGTCTCTCAGTTTTCGAGATATCCGGATCAAATTTGGTAGGTGGGTGTATTTTTATAATGTATTAATCATTTGTCGGAACCGGAAGAATCGGACCACTATAACATATAGCTCCCATACAACTGATTGNCATTTATGCAGCTAGGAACATGAAATTTCGCACCATTTTCACTCATTATTAACAGAATACTTACAGTGAAAATAACAAGGATCGGGTGACTACAACATATATCTTCCATACATCTGATTGTTCAGATATGGGATTTTACTGTAAAACTCCTTTATTTGAACAGCTAAAACCGATAAATGTCGTAAGATATTTTATAAATAATAATACGAAGTCTACTGAGAAAATCGTCAAAATATATGCTGTATAAGCTTTATCACCTATAGCACTGATTGTTCAAATACCAGTTTTTGCGATATATCTCCTTT
>NW_016239103.1:0-1079 GCF_001687245.7 Rhagoletis zephyria | reverse complement strand
TTTTTTTTTGAGCTCAAAAGTTTTAGCATTTAGTCAAAATTTATTTAAGATTATAATATACATACGCATAAATACATTGTATACAGGGTGTCCTAGACCACCCATCCACCGCCTCTAAAAAGGAGGGATGTGTTTTTTTTTTATTGAAAAATAAAAAAAAAATGACCTACCAAATCGGGGATGCTATACCTTTTTATGCTATTACCGACATTCGGTTTACACCGAACCGATTTTCTTGTAAGTGCGCTTTTCAACCTCTAAATGGCTTTCGAACTTCAACTCGGCCTGAACTTCTAAAATGGACGAAAATGATTTGATTGGAAAACGAAAAAAATATGACCTACCAAATCGAGGATGCTCTATCTTTTGGCCGTATTGATGACTTCGGGATTCGATCGAAAATGAACCGGAAGGTATTTTTTTTAATGGGACATACCTGTTTTTACAAAATATTTTGATTCTGCGGACAAGAATACATAACTTTGTCGGAAAGTTTTTTCTGGAATGGACTTCTAGCTAAAATAATGAACTTCCGATCATTTTAACACTTTTGATTTGGATGAATTTTGGCCAGAATTTCTCTTTTGTCATACAAGGAAGTTATGTCAACGACAAAAAAAATGAAAAAAAAATCTCGAAAGTTCACAATTTCAAATTTCCCGGATTTTACTTCTTCGCAAAAGGAAATTTTTTGCATTTTTTTTTTTATACAATACTGAGTACAACTGATCTTAAAATATCCAGAAATTTTCAAGGTGTTTTTGAGTTATACATTTTCGAAGTTTGCAAAAATATCTTTTCTATACTTTAAATAAAAAATTTTAATTACATCAAAACTACTTATATTTAAAGTTTGGAATTTGCTTTTCCAAAGCTCCAAACTCAAAACTTGAAAATGTCAGGATCTTTTAAGAACAGTTAGAGATATTGTATAAAATATTTGGCCATTCATTTCAAATTTCTGATTTTTTATCTTAAAATTTTTTGTATATCATTTTTATAGCTGTAAATATTACCTTTAAAATGAGACTACCACCATTTTTATACCCGAGCGCACTTGTGCACAAGGGTATATTAAT
>NW_016239102.1:0-1079 GCF_001687245.7 Rhagoletis zephyria | reverse complement strand
TTAGGACAATTTAAGGTATGGAATTTTAAAGCAAATGCTATTTGAGTGTTGCCAATAATGTCCGTTGATTTTTTTTATTTTTTTTCCATTGATAAAAAATGGCGTTGAGTTAATTTTTTTGCGAACAATCATAGTGCGTAATTACATACCTATAAATTTTTTCTTTATATTTAAATAATCATTTAAAGTATTTAGGTAATCAAAAGCTCCTCGAGATTCCAGTAAAATTGGTTTTGAATGGAGCGCGATATGTTCGCCTTATATCGATATATATTTATACGTATGTAATTATATAAAAAGTATGCAAAGATATTTATAATATATTTAAAGATAACTACGAAAAATAAATCGGGAACGGAAAGTTCATCAAAAATCTACCAAAATGAGAAAAGATTTACCTTTCTACCAACCCAAATTTTTTCTACTAATTTTTGTAACAATTTACCAAAGTGGCAACCCTGCCCCAGGGTATATTCTATGTGCCTGTCCACGAAGCATGAATAGTAGATTGATGCACCATGGGGAAGGATTGTCTTCTCCATCTAAAATTTGGAACATGGCATCATCCAAAGAGCTGAGCTTTTTAAATAGCCTAATATTGGAGCGATTACAATTAGGATTATGCACAATATAGGTTGCAACGCGGGTATCTCCGAAGTAATAATAATAATATAGTTATTTGACACGAATAAAGACGCTCGGGTGTTTTGACGGCGAAAAACGACGCGTTAACATGGATTCAACATCATTCCGGAAAAACTCTTTGGGGAATTCGTATACTCGCAAACATAATTGAAAGAAAATAAGTCTTCTTCGTCTTTCTTCCCCGGCAAAGAGGTTAAAGCGTCTTTCTTTGCCNCATGGATTCAACATCATTCCGGAAAAACTCTTTGGGGAATTCGTATACTCGCAAACATAATTGAAAGAAAATAAGTCTTCTTCGTCTTTCTTCCCCGGCAAAGAGGTTAAAGCGTCTTTCTTTGCCCTCGCCTATATTAAAAGTTCTTCTTCGCCGAAATTTTTTTACGCCTCTTTTTTCGCTGTCAACTTTTGAGCTCGCGTCTTTATTCGTATCTAAT
>NW_016239101.1:0-1079 GCF_001687245.7 Rhagoletis zephyria | reverse complement strand
TTTTTAAAAAAAAGTTATCAAGCTCTTAAAAAATCACCCGTTATAATAATAATCCTCCATGAATCTCAGCTCTCTTGGACAATTGTAAGAGTTGCCGCCTCAAGCCTTTAGTTTTCCCATAGGAATTACACGTAAGAAAATGAGTTATTTCCTTTTGAGGTCAATACAATTTTCTAGGATCAATGAAAACGCTCGAAACTGTAAGAATACATTGACTATATTCCATTTGAGAATTGAGAATGCTCAGATTCATTAAATTCCAACTAAAAATTTTGGTATATATTAGATTTGACCCAAACAGGACTAGGTATTTAAAAAGGATAATTTTGGAATTTAAATAATCTGAGCCTGCATAATACTTAAATGGCATGGAGTCAATGTATTTTTACAGTTTCGATCGTTTTCATTGATGCTAGAAAATTATATTGACCTCAGAAGGAAAGAACTCATTTCCTACGTGTAATTTCTATTGGAAAATTAAAAGCTCGCGGCGGCACCTCTTACCATTCCCCTAGAGAGGTGAGATTCATGGAGGATCATTACTATACCAAATGCTAAAATTTTGGGTATTATTCCGGTCGCTTTGCAGGATTTTTTTTTTTTGTTACGTGATCTAATATAGATACATATATAGTATATGCCAGGGGTGGGCAAGGCCGAGGCCGAAAAGAGCCACACGTAAATTCTAAATGCTACAAAGAGCCACAAAAAAAAACAAAAACAAAAATTTTATTTTTAAATAAAATTATTATTAGAAAGGAAAAACAAAAATTTTATTTAAAGAGAAAGTAAAATGTGCCGCACTTTGCTAAGCAAAGAGCGACATTTGGCTCAAAGAGCCATACATATATAGTATATGTGTATCATTCACCATTAGCTACTTGTACTACTTAATAGCTTGCTTTGTGTAAGAATTCAGGCGTTTACCCAATTCACCGTTCCCAAGGCACATAAACCCAAACTATTCTCCTTTACTATCATTTATATTCATTAAACAAAAAAGTTTGTTATAATTATTTTTAATTACACAACGCTTATTTCACACTAATAAGCGCAATTTAAGCCAGCTGAGCATATTG
>NW_016239100.1:0-1079 GCF_001687245.7 Rhagoletis zephyria | reverse complement strand
TTGTAGTTCGATCCACCATCGGATATGAAATGTACGATGAACGATACTCTGGCTCCATACTTATTTCACCAGACGCAAACAAGTTTTTGGAGTTTCTTACAGAAGTTGAACGACAGCTAAAGATAAAAATATAAAAGAGAAAAAACGTTGGCTCATAATTACATACTTATGTATGTATGTAAATATTTGTATATGCGTATGCATGTATGTATATATATACCCACTGGGAAAATAGGTAAGCACCTTACGAGGTAAGCCATGTTTTCTTTCAGTTTTTAGTACCAAAATTGTCATCATGGCCAATTTCATCTACTAGTAAAGCACAAAATGAACACCTCCAACGACACATTACGTTGTCAGTTGCAAAGTAACGTGCAGCCGAAGTTATCTCCAAGCGCCGAACTACTCCGAGCGACTTCTCTGCATTACACGTAACTTACTTTGTAAAGCGGCTCAGAAGTATGTCTGATACCAAATGTACATTCTAAATTCCTACTTACATAAGGCGGCCATGCCTTTGTAAAAGTAAGGGACGTTCGGCAGGGAAATGGTAATGACTGCCAGGTGAAGAGTAAGTTGCTAATAAGGTATTATTACGTGCTCCTAATTCCCACTGGGTAGATATCAAATAAAAATAAGACGATGTTTTTGCATAAAGGTATTCGTAAACGATGAGAGTAATTCATCATGAGAGTAATTAATCATGAGAATGCCGCCATATTGCGGTGAGTACTCTAATGGGAGTTTACTCGCAAATTGATTCTCACTGGTATTTTATTCTCAAGAGAACATTTTCGGTAAGAAAATTCTCATTCATTCTTATGTCTATTGACATGGGGAGCTCTCATGTGGTCATGTGTGAGAATGGGTAGGTTCAGAAGGTGCAGAAGTTGAGCGCAACCGTTGCTANAGTTTACTCGCAAATTGATTCTCACTGGTATTTTATTCTCAAGAGAACATTTTCGGTAAGAAAATTCTCATTCATTCTTATGTCTATTGACATGGGGAGCTCTCATGTGGTCATGTGTGAGAATGGGTAGGTTCAGAAGGTGCAGAAGTTGAGCGCAACCGTTGCTAAA
>NW_016239099.1:0-1079 GCF_001687245.7 Rhagoletis zephyria | reverse complement strand
ACTGACCTGAGCAGCTGTTAACATTAAATGCGCACTTGTTGGAATTTCTCTGGGGACGTTTTCGAGTTACTAAGTGTTTTATGAACTTACCAACGCTTGCAGTGGTCCGACGCCTCCTATAACGTTACTTTGCTCCGCTATGCTTTGGATTGTTTAGCTGACTTTTGGCCAGTGAACTTTCTCCTCACCGTTATTGAACTTTCTTTCTTATTCGCTGCACTTTCATCTGCCTACTTCGAACTTTCACCTGACTCCCCTTCCTACTTGTATAGTTTTTACTTACATACATACCCGTAGATACATAGGTACAAATGTACCACTTGCTGATCATTTGACATCAACGTCTGCACCTACCGCCCTTTGGGTTCCTCCCCTTTTATTGCCACATTTGTACACATGGCACATTCTGCTGGTCATCGTCATATTGAACTATTTAAGCGTTTAATTTGATTTCGTTCGAGTGCGGTTTTTCTTGTTCACTTTCAACACTTTGTAACTAAGTAGTTTAGCAACATACAGTATTTTCGAACTTACCCACAGTGCATGCAGTACGCCCCTGCCAGAATTCGTTTCCAGACTTTCATCGCAATGGAAAGAGTGATGTGGAATAGAGAGTTGTTCTTGTTTCGGTTCAAAAATTATCTTTTTTCCTAGTTTCTCATTTTAGTCTAGCCGTGGGTTGTATTTAAGTATTTTCTTAGCTCATTTCTACTAGAGATGTGATTTTAAGAGGTTGCTGGTATGCCAAATCTGTCTAGTAAGTACAGGAGCCCAAATTAGGGTAATTTCGACATTATCAGAAATTAGAGCCAGCTCTCTCATACAGTTCTCCACAATTTGTGACCTAAATAACCGAGGAAGAAGCTTCCACCATACAGTATATGCAGAGCAGGCCTTCTTTGCTTGCTCCTCAAAATTTAACTTCCAATTAGGTATAGAAAGCAAAACTACTCCAAGATATTTGACGCTTTGTTAGAAATTCACTTTTGTGTCCATGAATTTAGGTTGAGCAATATTGGATAATTTTGTTCTTTTTTGTAAAAAGCATCAGGTGAGTTTTCTCCAGAATTTACGCTAAG
>NW_016239098.1:0-1079 GCF_001687245.7 Rhagoletis zephyria | reverse complement strand
CATATAAAAATCAAATTGAATTACGTCAATTACTCGTTTACGTATTCAGGGAAATGAAAATGGTAACACCTGTTGCTTAATTTTATTGCTGTAGCAGTAGCTGATACTACTGATTGACAGCTGCTCAAAGTTTGCCAGCAGTTGATATTTTTTTTGCTTTTTTCACAATGATAACCAAAGACATCTGCAGATTTTTATTATTTTCAAATTATTGCAAAAATTCAAAAACTGTAAAAGTTATCTTTTGAAAAAAGAAGTCCGAGCAAAACATCGACCAGGAGACACACTTCCAACCACCACTGCCATTTAGTTTTACGGTACAGACGATGGTGCACCCAGTTGGTGGTGACACCAGTCAGGTGGTCATTGCTCTGTTCGCCCTGCAGATAGTATCCAAGCCGAGTTTCATGAGCACTTAAACTGGGCAGAAGAGAGATGACTCGAGGAGAATGGGTTCGAGGAGAGAGGAGAAAGGTGAGCTGATCGGTGCCCAACAACAAGTCAAATCGAGAGGTCGATGAGGTAGTAGAAAAAGGAGGAGAAGGAGGAGGAGTATAGAGAGGGATTGAGAGGAGGTGGGCAATACGGCTAACCAGCTTAGGGGACAGAAACTTCTGCCTATTAGAATATTCTTTGAAAAAAGCAGTTGCCTTGTCGTCTTGAATCAATTGTATTTCAATGCCTTTAATGCGGTGGTGTTTATTGTCATTGAAAGTAAAATTGGGATTACTGACAGTCACTTTGACTTTTGTAGCCCCTCTGGTTTTCGTTTTTATTTCCAGTTCTTTGACCAGTTGAGGATTTATGTAGGACTTGTGTGCGCCGGAGTCAAGATAGGCAATGACCGTTTTTGAGTGTTTTTCTTTGCCAGCACCACTTCACTCTAAAAAATGATNTTCATAGCTGACAGTGAGCGGCAAACAAGGGTCAATAGAAAAGTTCATCAACTGAGGAGGAATAGAGCAACCCAAAAGTCGAAGAACTATAGTCAAGAGGCCAAAGTACAGCCTGCGCATATTTTCAGTAAGACGTAACAGGCAGTCAAAGTAGATGCTGTGTTTGCAAATGATGGTCTCCCT
>NW_016239097.1:0-1079 GCF_001687245.7 Rhagoletis zephyria | reverse complement strand
ATTCAAAAATGTGTTCTTTAGCTTGAACACTAGATTTATATTTTGGGTGGTTTAAGAGGGTTGCCACTTCTTCAAGTATTCAAATTATTTAAAATGTCAAATGAATTATTAAAATATGGGTGACATTCGTATTGGGGCTGAAAAGGCTTTATTTCTGAAATAGATTTAGGAGGGTTGCCACGTATTCTATACGCTGTATTCAAATTATTTAATAAATTAATTGAACTTTTAAATTGAAATTTTAAAGGATTTTTTGAAATTCTATCTTGGGCGTTTTAATGCCGTGCGGGCTCACTAGTTAGTTTCAATAGCTAAAGCAATGGCAAAAGCAATGCCAATGACAATGACTATGAAAATTACAATGACTACCACTATTTCTGTGACTATGACCATGACAACGCCAATGACAGTGGAAATGAGAATAAGAATAAAAATGTAAATGACAATATAAATGACGGATGACGACAATGATAATAATATGACTTTTATTAATAAGCAAGTCTCACAGGGAAGGACTGAGAACCCAGCCTCAGGAAGCTTTGTCATTGGCTCTAGTTATTACTAAGTGGTTTTCTAATTACTCTAATTTAATTATCACCGCTCCTTTTTGAATCGCCTTATACACTTTCGCCATCACATGAATTTCATTAGAATTGGCAAATTAANCCCTATTTGTTTTTTTTTTGTTTTTTGGCAAAGATTTCAATTAGCGCAAATTTAAAATATTTGTATGTACGAGTGTGTGTGTGTGTGTATGTGCGTTGAACTCATTAGCATGCAACGCAGCTCGGTCATCACTACATAAAATATGCAAAACATTTTCGCACATACCTATAGACAGACACACACACATATATGCAAACACATACAAACGTAATACAAACACGCATGAGTACATACACAAGTACGAATGCCAGTACTTATACTTACAAAACGTACTTAAGTACTTACGCGCTAGCGAATTTAACATGAAATAACTGTATTTGCAAAAGGGAGCTTTTAAAATTTAATTAGTATTTAAAAAAAAAGTTTTATTTCTATTTGTGCTTCGTGGTTGGTTTTTGTTTGAATTTTCAGTT
>NW_016239096.1:0-1079 GCF_001687245.7 Rhagoletis zephyria | reverse complement strand
GGGTAAAATTATAAAATGGGTATTTTCAATACCTACCCGTCCCTTACGCCACCAAAAAATGTAATGTGTTTTAACTCTACAGTATCTTCTCTCTCATTTGACACCCATACTATTTTTTAAGTATATTGCACTTAAATCATTTTTTGAATTACTCATATCTTTCAAATTTCAAAGTTCTTTTAAAAAATCCTGCCGTCAGAGAGGAAAATTATGAACGCAATTTTACTATATTTGGCCCTTGGTTTGGCGAATATTTTTTTTTTTTTGTGTGCAAAATTGCCTGTCGCAAGGTTTTATAACTACGTATATTGAGCTACACATTTATAAAAAAAAAGTCTTAAATATTATATAAACAAAAGAACTATAGCCAAAACTGGTCATCATAAAGCGTTTCTATTATTGCCACCAGCGTAAATTACAAATCCGAAAATCCCGGGATTCAAGCCAAATAATCCGAGATCCCGGGATTAACATTCCTAGTATGTATGTAAAGAGTACTTTGAAATGATAAATCATAATCAAATATATTATATATGTATATTCTTACGTATATTCGTGATTACTCGAGTAACTGAACTTTTGAGTAATTATAATTTCCAATTAATTGAATAATTGAACTTTTTACTCTATGATTAATTCAAGTTTTGAATAATCAATTAATCGCCCCGTGGTGCGTGGCTTTATATACATACATACTTACTCATACGCCGTGGAGCTTGCTTGGAGGAAAATTTGAAGTTTACTTATACATATGTTATTACTGCAATTAAATATTAATAACAATTAGCAACTAAATACATATACATGTACATATTCGTTGAGTACTTAATAGCAGAAAGCCAACCTTTTAGCATCATTGCACAGCCATACGGTGCTCATGACCGCATTTCTAAAACTGCAGCTGTAATTGTGCGCGAAACCGCAATTAAAATTTTGCAATTGTCCGCCAAATGACACAAATTCGACAATTGTTACAATTTTCCATGAATATTTATTAACAAATAATTTTTGAATATTATATCCCTTCTTCTTTTTTTTAATTATACAATTCGTTGGACATGAATTTGACGTAAATGACA
>NW_016239095.1:0-1079 GCF_001687245.7 Rhagoletis zephyria | reverse complement strand
TTCTCATGGAATTCATGTATTTACGACTTAAATACGCGACTTTTATACACGAACATAAATGGCTGACTGAAGACGGAACGAAGAATGTATAGCCGGAGGCGCATAGACACAAAGCTTAATAACTATAAGAGCATACATACATACATATAACACAAATGAGCGCAGGAGCAGAGTTTAGCTAAAGTAGCTAATAAAATTCAATTCCGACAAGTTCATGTAATTTTCACAACCCCCACACACACACATAAATATTTACTATAGCAGGCATACGAATGTCGAAATATAAAAACAACAAAAACACAGCGGATAGACGAACTTATGCACATTCATAAGGAAGCTGCGGGTTTTACTTGGCTTCAATGCTAGCTGTAATGCCTTGCTTGAGGACGTGAAATGGGCAGGAAAGTAACATAAAATGCGAAATAAAAGAAAAGAAAATGAAGTATATTAAAGCGCTATTTGCATGCATATGTATGTTTGTACGTACATATATAAAATAGTCAGACGTTTGGCGTCTTTGCCCGCCAAAGGTATGAGTATAAGTGTTTTGAGTGGCGCTTGGCGTCGCGTCTGCCCCCATTATTATAAATGCGGAACTCATGTCCAAATTAAATGGCCAAATGAATGAAAAAAGATGCGCATTGCCTGCATCTGAATAGCGCGCCATAAACTTGTTACTTACTAATGCGCTATTAGGCTGCAGGATATAGACAGTGAAGTTCTTACAACTCATTCACAAGTTTGTTACTGCTGAGTATATTATATATATATATATATGTGTATGTAAGGATATATATAAATCTATATGGAATTCGTGAGAGTCGAATTTCTTCTAATTCGAAGAGATTCATGCAAAAACATTACCATGCGCTTAATCTTAGACTCATAAATTGATAAATGTTTGGATTTGTTCCAAAAACAATCAGCGCAATTGTAAGAATCCCTCGAGAAAATCATGACTACCAAATACATAACAGTCCAATGAAAGTTCCTATACATATCATCATTTAAGTTACAAAATCGCGTACCGTCATTCTGCAAAAAACCTCGGGACTGACTTTCGTGCCAAAAAATAATGT
>NW_016239094.1:0-1079 GCF_001687245.7 Rhagoletis zephyria | reverse complement strand
TCTCCTCACGCAAAACATCATCAATTGCGCGTTGAAAAATACTTGGCGCCTTTTTCAATCCAAAGGGCAAACGACAAAATTCGTACTTCCCATTGTTAGCATTAAAAGCGGTTTTCTGCCTATCTTTTTCACGTAGTTTTATTTGATGAAAACCGGATTTCAAATCTAGAGTAGTAAAAAATTTAGAATTCCTTAGATTTGCCAAAATAATAGAAATATCAGGTATGGGATATCTATCCGAAATGGTTTTGTCATTGATTTTCCGAAAATCAATCACCATACGTAACTTTTGTTTTCCGTTTTCATCCAGTCCTTTTTTAGTTACAACATGGATCGGTGAGTTAGNCGTTTTCATTCAGGCCTTTTTTTGTTACAACATGGATCGGTGAGTTAAAAGGAGAACACGATTTTCGAATTATGCCATCCTTCATGAGATCATTTATTTCCTTGTTAATGAATTCTGCAGCAGATATTGGGTAAGGATAACTTTTACTAAAAATGGGCTCATCCGTAGAAGTACGTATAGCAGCCTCCACACTAGTATTATACGGCAAAGCTCGATCTGGATTAGCAAATGCATTTATGTTATTGTTAATCATTTCACGAAATTGAAAGCGGACATGAGGCGGAACATAATCTTCTGCTATTGTAATAGAATTCACTTCNCAAATGCATTTATGTTATTGTTAATCATTTCACGAAATTGAAAGCGGACATGAGGCGGAACAGAATCTTCTGCTATTGTAATAGAATTCACTTGATTGCAGTAAAGGTGCTTGAGTTTAATCTTACCATTTCGATAGTATAAATATCCAGCTTCTACATCGATCTTTGCGTCAATCTCTTTAAGGAAATCGTATCCAATTATAGCATCAAAAGTGCTTAAGTTTTTGAGCAAAAAAAAACGTAGAAGTGTGATCAAGTATATTAATAAAAACTTTTTATTTATTAAATTTATACCATTTATTGACTTTAACTTGAATGACCTTTCCATTAACTTCACTCCATGAAGAAAATGAATATCTTTAACATAATTTCTTGACGTGCCAGTATCAATTAATATACGAAGCTCCTGACCA
>NW_016239093.1:0-1079 GCF_001687245.7 Rhagoletis zephyria | reverse complement strand
TGCTGGGGTAACCATCAACGGATGCTTGAAATCGCCGACGAGCTTTAGCGTGAACGATTTACATATTATGCGCCCGCAGACTCAGCGGGGGGCTCGTTCGGTGTTAAAACCATGCGTGCCATATACATACATATACAGATAAAGGTATGTGCGAATATGAACGCATGCATGTACTATATGAACATACATATGCATGGACATTAGATCGTACTGGAAAAAAAGATCGCCGTACACCGCTGCCTCTGAAGTATTTTTGCAAGGACATTTCGAAAACCAAAATTTGTTGGCATTTACAGTCAGATCTCTTGCTTTTGTAAATTGTTTTTTTTTTTTCAAAGTCCATTAACTAAGTACTTACACCCCAGATCTCAATTCTTATCACTCTAACGTACTTCCCTAATATCCAAATTAAATTAAAGCTCACCAAAAATCATAAAATTTTTGCTAAGGAAGTAGATGTTTAGATTATTCCAGTAGAACTATTTACCAAAAAATATTTATTGCCGAATGTGTCGCCGAAAAATGTAAAAAGGAAACGCGTTGGGTCGGTGAAAAAAAAATATATTTTTTTAATTACCTTGCAAATATACTTTACATTCAGGTGTGTATGGCGAACCTTTTTTTGTTTGCTTGCAAGGTGGTACGGTCTAATGTATGTACATTAGACTGCATCACCAAAAAAAGTTGCGGGTTTTCGGGAGGGTTACAAAATGTAGTATATTCTAAGACTCCTACCGAAATAATTCGAAAAAATATTTAGATTTAGGCGAGTTGGAAATACCTCTAAAAATGGAATTTATTATTAATAAAAATAGTTTCTTAAAGGATTTTTTTGGAAAAAATGCCCTCAGATGACAAAACGGTTTAAGCTTAAAAAATCTACATAAAAATATTAAAGATTTTTATCAACGGAATCATAATGAGATTTTTTATGCTGTTTTTTAACCTTTTGCACAGATTTGTGTAAGAAAAACTTGAATAACTGCACCGATATAGACTTATGAGGTATCAGTGGAAAGGTATTTTTCCCTTTTTATTTCTTTGCAAAAAGACTCATTCACGACCCAATTTTTTTCTTT
>NW_016239092.1:0-1079 GCF_001687245.7 Rhagoletis zephyria | reverse complement strand
TTACATACGATGGGCGCCAGTTACTGCCGAAATTCGGCCGCTCTTCTTGGTTTAGAAAGGTTCCGATGAATTTTCGCCTTCCTTTATATATACGCATTCGTCTCCGTATTCATCTTCATATTCATCTGCATTTTAGACTTCGACTTCGTCGTCGTATTTCATTTTAGACCTCGTCTTAAGATCCTTTACATACTCGCATTTGCCTTCGTAGTAACCTTCATATTCATTTTAGTCTCTGTCTTATGTATCGTATTCGAATTCATCCTCGTGTCGTCCACGCGTTCGTTCCAGTACTGTCTTTATATTTGTCTTCGCAATCATCTTCGTATTCGTCCTCGTCTTCGTATTTCTCTTCGCGTTTGTCTTCATATTCGTCTTTGTAATTGCATTCATCGTAATATACGTCTTCGTAGTTGTCTTCTTGTTCGATTTCGTAGTCGCCTTTGTCGTCGTATTCCATTTCGTGTCCGAATTCGTTGATTTACGTACTCGTATTCGGCCACATCGCTGTCTTCGTATTCCTTCGTATTCTTCGTATACTCGTGTTCGTCTTCATATTTATGTTCGTATTCCTGTTCTTGATCGTATCCGTCTTCGAGGACGTCTTAGCCGCATTGGTCTTCGGTTGCTCTTCGTAATTGTTTTCGTATTCGTATTTGCCTTTGGCTTTGTCTCCATATTGATATATGTCTTCATCTTCGTACATATACGCTTTCGTATTCGTCTTCGGTGATTGCAGCGGTAATTTTCAATTAATTTTGAAATTATAAAAACTCGTGTACAAAAATATATTTTTCCGATGGTATTTTTGTTTTCAAAATTGTTCCAGTAGAAGATTTTTGCTTCCTTCTTATACGTTTGCTGAGTGCTTGGCCGAGCTTCTTCTCCAATTTGTGGTATGCGTCTTGTTGTTGTTAACCAAATGGAGGGACCTACAGGTTTACGCCGCTCCTGAACTGCAAAAGAATTTTACGAGAAGCTTTTTCAAGGTAGAAATACACTCGGAATTCTGCCACTGCCTGATTTTGTGCGGACCGAAGGTGGAACCTAGGCCCTACGAAGTGATTGTACGCACCTTT
>NW_016239091.1:0-1079 GCF_001687245.7 Rhagoletis zephyria | reverse complement strand
GAGAAAAAAGTAAACAGCACCACCGAGACGCAATTATCTATGTATTTTCAAGTATACATATCGGCACTAGACACGAATAAAGGCGCGAGCTGAAAGTTGGCCACGTAAAAAAAGAGCATAAAAAAACTTCAGCGAAGAGAGACTCTTAACATACATATGTAGTTGACGGCGAAGAAAGACGCGTAAACTTAGTTTTGCGGTAAACTAGGTTTGCGGGTGTAACAGTATGTAAATTCCCCAAAGAGTTTTTGCAGAATGATGCCATGGGAGTAGCCAGAGTGAAATTTATAAGGTAGCTCGAGGATAATGTCAGAATTTATAAATCCAAATAAATAAGAAATATGGTGGATTATAATGGATGCTTATCGAAATTTTTGCCAGCATACTCTCCTATGTTAAACCCCATAGAAAAGGCATTTTCGAAGGTAAAATTCCATGCCCGAGCATTATTAAGTGACACAATTACTGAGCGCAACATATGTACATAGTTAGTGTAATGCAGAAAGTATCGCACTAATTAGTCAAAATGACTGTGCGAACTATGTTAGGGACGTGATCATCCAAAATCCGAAAGCGGCGAATTGACAAGCTCCTCATTAATTTTATAAACTATAACTTAGTATCAACGGTACTTTGTAGCCAATTGAAACTTGCACTTTATTATCCTAAAATGGGCTACAAAACTGCATACCAGAAACTTTTCTAAAAATTCTGAATAAAAAGTTTAAAAATTTGGTGAAAATTGTCGAATTTTTGTAACTTTTGTATGAAGTTTGAAAAGGGGATTTGTATGGTGTTTGTTGTATAGCTAGTCAGGCTTTTATAAAAAAATATTAAACATAAAATAAACCACGGAAATATAGCCAAAACTCTTCAAAGTAAGGCGAGTCTATTCTAATGACCACCACTGTATATGCACACATACTTATACGTACAGGTATTTACTAACGATTTTCCACTAAAGCGTTCAACTTGCTGTCTTTACTAAAGAATAGTACATAGACGAGTCTATTTCTATAAACTCACACTCATTCAAAAGCTGCACAGTCTACCCCTATCTCATACCCATTCACAGTCAA
>NW_016239089.1:863-1079 GCF_001687245.7 Rhagoletis zephyria | reverse complement strand
CTTCCGTTTATCACAACATGATCGATTTGGTTTCTCGTTTTTCGATCCGCAGACAGCAACGTAGCTTGATGGATATTTTTATGCTTGAACCTAGTACTGCATACTACCATGTTTCGGGCCCCGGCGAAGTCGATCAGCCTCAATCCGTTGTCGGACGTTTCGTCGTGGAGGCTGAATTTTCCGACGGTGGTTCCAAAGATCCCTTCCTTGCCCACC
>NW_016239089.1:0-795 GCF_001687245.7 Rhagoletis zephyria | reverse complement strand
AAAGAGAGGGAGCTTCGGTGGGGCCACTCCGACTTATTCGGTTTAAGGGCTCACTGAAGTCTGCAGCGTCTGTTCACCAGTAGGTGCGGCTGCAACCGGGTATCTGCTTGGAGCAAGCGGCTCGCTATAAAAACGGGTATTTGGTTGCGAAACCACCCCCGTCCCAGCAATGGGTTGTGCGCTGGGCTTGGGACCCGCCACGTAAAAACCACTTATGATGACGACCACGGCAAACGTTTAAAGGACCACGATAAAAAAAAAAAAACAAATGTGTAAATTAAAATGTATGTATGTATATATGTATGTAACTATGTTAAATATTAAGTAGCGCGGACAATACTAAGCAGATCACTGCTGCTTAGCACAGGAACAGGTTCGCTGCTAGTAGAAATGCGGACGAATACTTCCCCTCGACGGGAGAAAACGCTGTGTACTTGGTTTGTTTTTCTGAATTTAAGAGCAGCTTACAGAATTTTTCTGTTGTCTACAGAAATACTAAAAAAATGCTAAAGTTGCTGTCACTGCCAAATCCAGCCAGTTTAAGGTTGCAAACAGAGTGGAAGCGAAGCCGAAGATGAAGATGAAGACGGATCCGAAGACGAATTGTTTGCGTTGCGGCCAAGCTGGCGAGTGTACATAGTGGAAGATGAATGATATGAAGATTTGTTTCTAAATAAAACCTCTTTTTTAGATAAAATAAAAAGAAAATGAAGAAAAAACTTCATGAAATTATTTGTATAGGACAGCTTTTGGAGAATTTCACCACTTGTATTATGTGTTACGGCAAGACGGACA
>NW_016239088.1:0-1079 GCF_001687245.7 Rhagoletis zephyria | reverse complement strand
TGGACCGATTTAAAAATATCTTCAAAGATCTCATTATTTTTATTTCGTTTATAATATTTTTATGTAGACCTTCCAATCTTAAATAAAAAATATTATTTAAAACAAATTTTATATATAAAAAACTCGATTTTTGGAGATATATTCAACTCGCCCCAGCTCACGTAAAACTTATTGAAATATTTTGACGGAAGTCTAAAAATGTTATTTATACATTGTACTATAATTAAGTTGGATAAAACATTACCGATTTTTATTTGAGTGGAGAATGGTATGTATGTATGTATGTATGTATAAGAAGGATATCTTTTTTTGACAAACATCAGAATACACATATTTCGATTCTAAGAGCTATGCATTCTATGCTTAAAATATGTATGTTTCGTGGTTTTTTCGCCAAGATTACAAAATTTATTATATTTTAAGACGTCCAACAAAATATTTCGGACAAATAATAAGATTTAAGCGAGCTGGACTGATTTGAAAAAACCTCCAAAAATTTAGCTTTTTATGAATAAAAATAGTTTCCTAAAGAACTTTTTAAAAAAAAGTCCCCTCATATGACAAAACAGATTAGGCTTAAAAAATTTGCATACAAATATTTAACAATCTTTTCAACGGAATCGTTGCTGTTTTTTTTACTATTTTTTCAAAGACTGATTTACGAAAAACTTAAATAACTGGGCCAAAACTATTCTGATTTAGACTTGTGAGATCTCGGTGGAAAAGTATTTCCCAAAAAACAAGTCATTCGGGTCCCAATTTTTTTTTTGTTTGTTTGTTTTACCAACACATCTTAATTCAACTTTGAATGATGTTCGTTCGTCCCACCTTTCTCTTTAATCCTTTAAATAAGCAAAAAGGGTGAAAAAATACCTTTCCAATGATACCTCACAAGTTTAAATCGGAAGAGTTTAGGTTCAGTTATTCAAGTTTCTCTTATACCAATCTTTGAAAAAAGTTAAAAATCTCATTATAACGATTCGGTTCAAAAAATTTTTTTTAATATTTTTGTAAATTTTGCAAGCTTAAGCCGTTTTGTCAGTTGGGAGGATTTTTTCAAAAAACATCTTTAAGAAAAA
>NW_016239087.1:0-1079 GCF_001687245.7 Rhagoletis zephyria | reverse complement strand
TTAAAATGATATAATCAAAAAATTAAATGAAAATTAAATATAAAAATAATTAAATTAAACAGGGAAAAAATAGCTCCTAAAAGTTAAATGAATTTAAAAAAATGTTTTCTTTTTAAAAGAATGAAATCTTAAAACTCAAATAAAAAAAAAATAAAAAAGAAAAGCAATGGAAATAAAAAAACATATGTATAACTTTCTAAAAATTTTATTAAATTAAAAAAATCATTTGAAACAATAAACTGTACAAATTAATTAAAAAATTAAAATAAAATTTAGCTTAAAAAAAATTCGCTGCTCTATCGGCCATTATGACTGTTAGAGCAGCACGAGCTAAATTATATAAAAGAGCTTTCTGTCAAAGCAGCTTTTTACCAAGAAAATTGCAACGGGAGCTTTTTCGTAAGACTTTCGTGCCAGAATAACCAAAATCTTTCAAACTCTCTTTCAATTGACTATCAACTTTCTTATCCACAATTCCTCTGTAAATATGAAAATATCAGCCCGAAATTCGCTTTTGATATGTATTATAGAGTGCTGAGTTGAGCAACTGAATTCTGTGCGGTTCGACTTACATCAAGTTCGTTGTTTTTGATGCTATCGACTTGAAATTCGGTTTGTGTACGTACGTACTAAGGAATTCTTAGTTGACCTCCAACTTTTTTTGTTTCTTTGAATGTAATGTTTTGCTAGTTTTCTTTCTCATCTTTGACGCTTTCAAATCGCTGTCAGCTACAGTCTATGAACTAATTGTCAATTAAATCGATTGGAATTGTAATGAATTATACCGGGTTTTTAATTTTTAATTTCCTAAATTGTCTATAGTGACTATTGTTAAAATTTTAAAATCAAAATATATGTATCAAGGCCAGTTCTATGAGTCTAGGAAGATCTTTTCTACTTTTTAGTCCATTTATAGAAACGTGGTACATAAAATTTTTTTTATTTGATTTTTTTTTGCTCATATAAATATTGTGCAAATGCATTCGTTACATCCGTTTAGCCTTGATAACCAGCTACTTGCTACCGTTAACTTTTTACTGCACTAAAAATTGTTTGGCGATGGATGGTCCATATGTCAA
>NW_016239086.1:0-1079 GCF_001687245.7 Rhagoletis zephyria | reverse complement strand
AATTAGGGCCGACATTTTTATCACACAAACTATCGTCATTCCCACCACAGGAGGTTATAATGTTTACAAGACTGTACAACATATTCAAACAAATTCAGCCAAGCGCTGTAATTTGCCTCCGCGAACAGTACCGAATGCGACGTGAGGTTGCTGATGTCGTCAATTGCATTACATATTCAGGCGATGACATTCTCACAACACCATCAACTGGAAATTGGCGCCGTACATTGAAACATCCATCATTTTTGCTATTTTCAGGCGAAAAATGGATTGAAAGCAAAAAAATTCCGACTATGTCGTGTTTCAACGAAGCAGAAGCAAATTTTGGGATTAACCTTGTAATTGCTTCACTCAGACTGGCTGGCTACGATTTTCGCAATGGAAATTTTTTTCGTGGTGCACAACCACTGTCGTACGCAATCATCTGTTTGTACCGCGCACAAGTTGAGATTTATCAAAATCTTATTGATCAGCATCATCTCTCCGGTGTTGTGACAGTAAACACCGTCGACGCTTTCCAAGGAAGCGAAGTGGACATCGTCATACTAAGCGCCGTGAGAGGAAGTTACGCAAACGACAACAGCGGCATTGGATTTGCCCGTGATCTACGTCGGCTCAATGTAGCATTGAGCCGAGGAGCCTGTGTGTACGTACTGGCAAACCATTCAGCATTTATGGAAAATCAAGGATGGAAAAAGCTTTTTGATTACGCAATAGAAAATAATGTCGTCTATTCTTCTGCCGATAATCTTACGAATACTCACCAAATCTACGACCTTCNCTTTTTGATTACGCAATAGAAAATAATGTCGTCTATTCTTCTGCCGATAATCTTACGAATACTCACCAAATCTACGACCTTCTAAGACGCCATGTCTATGAGTGAAATATTACGCTTTATTATCTATACAAACACTACATTCATTAAAATTTAATCAATTTTTTTGTGTTGATTCGTTTATTTTTTATGTCACACTAATAATTAAATTTACAATAACATGCAATTATAAATCTGAAGTACATTAATTACTGTAATTAATTGTGTATTTTACTGATAGTATTCGCGAGTGACTAAAAGT
>NW_016239085.1:0-1079 GCF_001687245.7 Rhagoletis zephyria | reverse complement strand
GGCTTCCATAGGTTTTCATTATACTTTTCAGCAATGGCTTAAGCTTTATCTAAAACGTAGGCACTGTGTTGTTACTGTGGATGATGCTCAATCTGAACCTTTTATTCCTACTTCAGGTGTTCCACAGGGTAGCATTCTAGGTCCATTGCTTTTTGTATTGTTCNAAACGTAGGCACTGTGTTGTTACTGTGGATGATGCTCAATCTGAACCTTTTATTCCTACTTCAGGTGTTCCACAGGGTAGCATTCTAGGTCCATTGCTTTTTGTATTGTTCATTAACGACATTGGTTCTTGTTTCTCCTTCCCTAATTTTCTTTTGTACGCAGATGATCTAAAAATCTACTCAGTTGTTAAGAACTCTGCTGACTTATTGAAACTCCAATCCGAGCTGGATAATTTATATTCGTGGTGCTTGAGCTCACATCTTTTTTTGAATATTAATAAATGCTTTTATGTTTCGTTCTCTAAGTCACGTAACTTATTAAAAACTGGATACAGCATCTCTAATTGTAGCTTGCAGGCGGTAAATGAAATCAAGGATCTTGGTGTTGTCTTTGATACTAAATTTTCATTTACCAGACATATTGATTTTATTATTTCTAAAGCTTATTCAATGCTTGGCTTTGTACGGCGGAATAGCTCTGAATTTTCCGATCCTTACACTTTAAAACTTCTATATAACTCCTTTGTGCGATCCCACTTGGAGTATGCAACAATAATCTGGCGTCCTTTTCACCAATAATACCCTAGTATTAATAGGATTGAAACAATTCAGAAGGTGTTTCTCGAATTCGCCTTACGTTCAGTACGCTTCTCAGATCCTATACCTTCATATAATGCGCGCTTATTGCTTATCAATTTGAAAACGTTGGATAAAAGGAGATCAATATTATCTTTAACTTTTATTTATTGTCCAAGGAATTTCTGACTGCCCGCAGCTTTTAGAAAGAATCAATTTTAATGTCCCGCGGAGGTATCTCCGTGCCTCCCTCCCATTCTATGCTGACATTGTGTGAGTACAAATTATGTCCGTAATGCGCCCATCGCGCGGGCTCTTAGTGAATTTAACCAGATTTCC
>NW_016239084.1:0-1079 GCF_001687245.7 Rhagoletis zephyria | reverse complement strand
AAATTTATAAATATTTGTCGCAGCGCGTAAATGACTTATAGAAAGCGGATCAGAGTCTTCTCCGATATCATAATATTACTATAAAACACTTCTTCTAAATTTTTAGTTTTTAAAATAATATTTACTTCATTTATTACAACCAAAGTTATGTAAATATGTNAGATTTCAATGTCCTCAACTGTATATTGAAAACACAAATGTCATTTGATTTATGGCATGTGAATTTGTGGTTGCCACATCCAACAAATTGTACTTATTGATCAATATTATTGAAGATTTGACGAAGATTTAACTTAAATCTACTGCCTTTCGAGATTTAATTTTATATGGTAAATCTCAAAAGGTTTAACGTCAAATCTCGTCAGAGGGCTAAATCTTCATTAAATCTCACAATGGAGACATAGTATAATGAGTTGTCGTTAGTATGCAAACGTATAACTACAATTATCAACTTATTGAGCAATAGTCCTCTTTTCTTTCAAAAACAAAAGGGGAAACGTTGATATATATGGAATAGAACTGGAGTGGAGGGGGTGTGGAACATAAAACCGCACCCATTAGAAAGAGAATAGTCAAACTTTAAGAATAATCACCCTTCCCTTCTCCGACCCCTCAGCAGACCCCTAGGGATCCATTGGAAAATAGGATAAAATTAGCATATTGACAGAGAAAATATAGACTCTGATTACGCCAACCACAGGATTTTTGCGCAAAATACCTATCTGAGAGCCTTCGGCCGCGTTTAGAAAAAATAACCCTCATCAGTCCAACTCTGGCTACGCTAACCCCAGTATCTTGTGCAAATAAGTCCATATTTAAAACCGAATTTATTAATACATTTTTATCCGAAAGTTTGAAATCGTTACTTAAAACTAGCGTATTGATTCGGGTTACGCGTTTAGAAACAATAATCCAAAATTATTGTACAAATAATCAAACCGTAGCCAACAAAATACCTTTTGCTTGTTCAAATTTCGATTCTAAGAACAAAATGTTTTTAAATAAACAAAAAGTTAATAATAGTTGCGAACCCGTACGAGTCCGGACTAGTCAGAATCAGTCATATTTTACTGGAAATC
>NW_016239083.1:0-1079 GCF_001687245.7 Rhagoletis zephyria | reverse complement strand
AAGAGAACAAAATGCTAACAAATTTCTCCTGAACGTTTTGGCAAAGAAAGAAACGGGAACAAAATTCTGAGGAACTTACTCTCGAAGAGCAATTTGGGAGCGAAAGTCCCAGGAACTTTGTTACAGAGAACGAAAAAGGAACAAATCTTCTCTGAACTATCTCATAGCGTTCCATTACTTTGAAATGTTTGAATATTANAAATAAAGTTAACGAACTTTTTTTTTTTTTTTTTTTTTTTTTTTCTCCTGGAAGTTGAAATGGTCCAGCTTTCCTCTGGCTTAGAACTAACATCCGTGGATCTCACTGAAACAACTTTTCCTCCGAACACGAAAGACTCTTCTCTACGGCAGGAAATATTGTAACGGCGAAAAGATCGTGTTTGGCCCCCGATTCGGTTAACTTTCTAGTCTTTTTGCATCAAAATAAAAACTTGTAATGATAATGTAATTATTTTATATACATAATTATTAAAACTTGTTATGATAGTAACAACAAAAAAGATCGTGTTATCACTGAGTCAATCTGATGATTTCTTCCCTGACAAATGAAATTTTGAGGTCTTGGTGAGTGGCATAGTTAGTGAAATACCAAGGAGCATTAACAATACTTCTTTGGGCCTTCTTTTGATACCGCTGTAGTATTTCTGTTTGAGTTACTCGCAGTACCCCATAGTTACATAGCGTATGTCCAAACCGGCTTCAGCATAACTTTGTGCAGAAGGATTTTGTTTTCTAAACTCAGCTCAGATTTTGCAGCATGCAGCCAGTACATTCTTAATGTTTTAATGCAAGTTGACTTTTTTCGCTTTAATATGCAATTTCCACGAAAACCTGAGATCAAGATGGATTCCCAAATAATTGACTTGATTGATAAATAAGGTTGCAAACGGTCAAATGAAAATGCGTCATGATACAAATAGTTATGCCTATGATTTCATTAATAGTACATACATACATGGCGTATGAGTAACATTCTTACCTAGTCATATTTTATAAAAANATATGATTTCATTAATAGTAGTAGTAGTAGTGGCGTATGAGTAACATTCTTACCTAGTCATATTTTATAAAAAACGAAA
>NW_016239082.1:0-1079 GCF_001687245.7 Rhagoletis zephyria | reverse complement strand
AGAACGGCAGCCAATACTTAATCGATAAAACGCCTCCAGCCGCTTATGTCATTACGAATTTGGGTATTCTCAACGATCCAGGGATATAAGAGCCTAATACCGATTGGAAGGTGATTAGGTAAAACCCTCACCAAGAGGGAGAGGTGTGGCTTTGTAAGTCGGCCGCCTCCTATCCACCCTCGGCCAGAAGGACCTTGCAATGACGCATGTCCTGGTTTTCGCCCAGAGCTTCGCATTTCAAATAGTATGTCTAACAGCATGCAATAGTAGGGCGGCTCAATTTTTTTACTATTTTCGCAATTTGGCAAACTCCAAATTGATTTTGGACCCATGGTTTCTTTGGAAAATTTGCTTAGAATTACAACTAGAATCTTTCTGTGGTACTAGCGCATAGCCGAAAAAGTCTGGCACATAAATCGATCCGTCCTAGTGCAATAGTAAATTCAACATACGCTTTATTGCATGAGATTGCTTAGTTTATTTGTGTACAAGTGAACTTCTCAAATGCTGTATGGATTTTTAATCCTGGTGCATCATGACTAATTAGAGAACCAAACTCCTCGTTTGAAACAAAAACATGACTGAATATGAATTTTTATTTCATAGTTTTCCACAAAACGATCTTATTTCCCTATAGTATGGCAAAATCAATTTTCGAACAGAACTGTACCTATTATATATATTTTTATTCNTGAACTTCGTACTCAATTGCGATATTATTGAACTAATGAAAGAAACCAAACGTCCGCAGCCACGAGCAGCGATGCAAATGCAACGAGCAAACGAGCAAATAAAAAATTCAAATGAGACTCAAATTACAGCTCATTGTAGAAAATATTAGCATCATATACCTAAACAGATTTATATACATATATGTTCGGAAATACAAACATGAGCCGACAAAATAAATTAACAAAATCGTAAAAGGGATCACTGAGCACAATCACAGTTGAATGCAATGGTACAAAATTCGAATTCGAAGCAAATTCACACACACTATCAACAAAAAATCATTCAATCACATACAAAAAACAACACAATCAATAAATTGAGTGGCCATAATGAAGAAACAATACAAA
>NW_016239080.1:0-1079 GCF_001687245.7 Rhagoletis zephyria | reverse complement strand
TGAGTGTGATCAAAAAGGCTCGATCATACTCAAAGCTGTTCTCTGGTTCCTACCCACAAATCGGAGGAGAAGCTCGGCCAAAGACTAACATATAAGTAAGCACCAATCTCCTATTATTATTCTTATTATTCTTGTTTGGCTCTGTAACCGCCTAAGCGATTTCGGACGAGTTCAACAAGGCACGCCAGTCGTTTCTCTTCTGGACTTATAAGGCCCAATCAGTTCATAGACATTGAAAGGACTATTTATTACGCTTACAAATGCGATTCCCGCATTTAGGAATACCTAGGTATGGATATTTATTTTTAGAGACCCTCGAAGGGCAAAACTCTTCAGTACGAACAACTTTTAAGTTAAACAGATCTACATAAATGAGTGTGAATTTAAGCAAAGAAAAATCGGNTTGGCAAATGAAACCGCAGTCAAAGCGTTAATGCGGAAGGCAATTCATACGGTTTCTTTGCTGATATGGCGGCACGGATGCCCTTGACTAAGCACTTGCAAAATGTTTGCCATAAATTGTTTTGCCAATTGCCGCCATGTGAGAAGGCGCTTAGGAATAAGTGGTAAAAAAATTAAATTATATTAATAAATACTTACTCCATTTGACATCGAATTAAGATTTGACTGAGATTACAGTAATCCAGAATGTTTGGCCGAGATATACTCGAAGTGTCTTCAGGCATTAAACGTAGAAATGATTTGTAAACTAGTTTTAAACTTTCACCAAATGCCACGTCACGAAAAATCTTCCCGAAAAATTTCCTATTTCTAGATGTAAAAATACACGCTCAACCCTGTGCAACTGACGTTCAGTCTATTAGACACCTATTTTTCGGCAAAGGTGACCGTTATAAACATCTTTCATGCAGCAGTACGTATAAATATTTGATAAGCATTTTATCAAAAAAAAAACAATTAAGATGTTTTATTTATTGCATGTTGAAAGCTGCATCTGCGTGCAATTTATTTTTAGTTGCATTTATTTCTTACAGCCAAGGCGGTTAATTACTCTACAACATTGTACACCTCATAGTAGCCACATTCGTTCTAAGAAAATTCAAATACTCACAAATTTT
>NW_016239079.1:0-1079 GCF_001687245.7 Rhagoletis zephyria | reverse complement strand
ATGACTTTTTTCTACCTGCCTCCATATAGTCGAAACACTGTGCGTCGTTCTGACTTCGTTTTTTCTCATCGAATCGAAGCCCTTACGACGTTGGTCTGGTGAATTCGTTAGAATATAATTTCTTGTGCGATTTAAAATCACTATTTTGTACAAACGTTTAGAATTGCCTACACACGATCCGAGAAAGGAATGATAAGGTAAAAGCGACATTTGAACGGCAGACTTACTGGCTGACTTTTTTTTTATCAAAACCTTAAAAAAATAATACTACCATGATTTTGTTTAAGTTAAAAAAGAACATTAATGCATTTTAAAACCTTGTTGGTTTGTGAATCGGATCCTCAATACTTATTATTCAAAAGGGTTTCCAATTCAAAGATTAAGTATTGTCAAACCCCAAAATCAACTTTGTAAAATGGGAAATATAATAGATGCATCACTAAGGGATACAAAAAAACAAAGCACAACCGGTACTTTGAGTGATGAATTAGTAATAATGCTGATGTGTGATGGTGATGACCCGCTGCGATAATTGCACACATTAGCTGCCAAATAAGAGTAATGTAGCAGAGAGCAATGAGCAACACAATGCAATATTTTCCAAACAATTAAATTTCCATTTACGAACAGAACTAACGATGGGAACGGACTTGCATATACATAGTAACATACAAACTTATATGGATACCTATATACATATATACAGGGTGGGCTATATAGTGTATTTTTCTTGATCATATATTATTTTGGCCGTCACAGCTCTTTTCCGTTGGAAATCTTGACAGAAAGTCAGTATCTCATCTCCGCAGAACGAAATGAATCGCCTTACGCTTGAGCTTCTGCCGCTAAACATATTCTCTGGCTGCTTAGAGCGAGCGTTACCTTTGTGCCGAGTGCCTCGATAGCTTTTCTTGTCGGGCGCTAGACGGAAGAAAGCCAATTTGACAACCGCCTGCCCACAAACCAGATTTATTTCCGGGCAGGGTGTTATCAGCCAATCCCGGCAATGTCACTTGGTCATCTCGGTGCCGCGTTTTGGCGCCGTTAGACTTTTTTTTGCGGGGTGCCGTGAAGGACCG
>NW_016239078.1:0-1079 GCF_001687245.7 Rhagoletis zephyria | reverse complement strand
TATCACATATTCGTATATTGGGATTATCCTAATATTAAAAAAAAAAACAAATAGAACTCCCAGCTCTAGTTAGAAATACTATGTATTCGGGCATAGTTCTGAAACGGATGTAGAGCATTTTTATTTTAGGATTTATCTATTGATTTTCAAAGGCGAGATAAAAGTCTCGCATTCATAATTTTTTTAAATACATACATACATACATATGAGGTATATTCCCTTGAACTGAACCATCCGTTGAAAGCATGAAAAGCATCAGCATGCTCCATATATTTCTTATATTGTCCAAAAATTTCAGTGAATCAAAGATATATTTTTCACAATCAACTCCTTTTTTTAAAGAGATAGAGTCATTTATAAAGGGGTTTTTGATTAAAAAAGTTGCATTTGAAGTTATTGAAATATGGTTTATGAAGTATGTACACTGCCGGAAAAAAGTATTGGCACAGCGAATTTTTCACAATATATACAGCGATTTCTATTCTAATATTTTTTCGCAATTTTTTTTTATAAAAATATGTTTTATTCTACAACAAAAAAAACATAAAAATATAATTTCTAAACTAATTTCTAAAATTCAATAAATGTTCATGCAATCTGATTTTTTGAGATTTTCTTGAGTATGCAGTTTTGTAACTTATTAAGTTCTAGTATACAAAATGTAAGTTCGGAGTTATTAAAGAATCGCATTGATTTTTGAGATTTTTTTTTGTTGAAGATGTTTTGCATATTTTCCATATAAAGTATTTCCNCAACGGTAATTCGTAGCTACTTCAAGCTTGCACTTTTTTTAATTTATTATTTATTATAATAAAATTGAGTGGGCTACAAATCTGCATACTCAAAATAATTCTAAAAAATCTTTTTAAAAAGTTGAAAATTTGCAAGAAAATTTGCTGAATTTTCGCAAGTTTTGCACAAAGTCTAGAAATTTTATTTTTATGTTTGTTTTGTAGAATGAATCTTATTTTTATAAAAAATTGGGGGGAAAATATTAGAATAAAAATTCGCTGTGCCAAAACTTGATTCCGGCAGTGTATATCAGTTTATGCCTTATATCAACCTGAAAGCATTCTAAA
>NW_016239077.1:348-1079 GCF_001687245.7 Rhagoletis zephyria | reverse complement strand
TATTAAATACACTCAACGAGTACCACCTTAAACTGCAGTTCACTGTAGAAAATGAAAACAACCTTCGCATACCGTTTTTAGACGTAATGGTCTACAAGAAAAATAGCGAATTAATACTCGACTGGTACTCAAAACCTACATCCTCGGGACGACTGATCAATTATCTATCCTCGCAACCATCTAAATATAAAATTAATACAGCCAAAAATCTGATNCAAAACAAAACAAAGCGAGTATTTTATTTGCTAATTTTTGCAATTTCTATTGTTTAATGTAAATTTATGTCTTTTTAGGATATGTCGGGCCAACAAAGAAGGCGCAGTTGGAAAATTGAGTAATTAGTAATGAAGGAGCAGGCATATTTGGAAAATTATGCCGATAAGCAGGATGGAATTCGGGAAAGTAAGTGCATGGTTGCAGCATATCTATGTATAAAAAGTATTTAATTAAATTGTTTATAGAAATGTTATAAATCGAGTGGCTCATTTACGATGTGCTCCAAACATTTGCCGAACTTTTTTTCGCCCTTTCAACGTGCTAAGTAACAAGTTAAGAGGACTGCCATCATGGCCGGTAAGAAACCGCAAGCAAAGGGCAGACAACCTTCCAGGAAGCTGCCTCCTGTTCTCGAGTCGAAGCTGCAGGTCAGCAAATTGCTACCCTGATCAAACGTAAACTAAAGCGCTCTGCTGTGATTGCACTCCGTAAACGTGAAAACTTGGTGCATGCTG
>NW_016239077.1:0-148 GCF_001687245.7 Rhagoletis zephyria | reverse complement strand
CTTAAATCAGTTCGTGAATTGATGTACAAAGGTGGAATGGTCAAGCGTGTCCCAATCTCTGCTTTGTGATCGAACGCAAATTTCGCGAAGCGCTTGAAGTTCAGTGCGTTGATTCACTTCTCTTCAAGAAAGCCCCCAACTTCCTGTT
>NW_016239076.1:0-1079 GCF_001687245.7 Rhagoletis zephyria | reverse complement strand
AGGAAGGAGGCGAGGATGGCGCCCAGGCCGAAGCTGGGGCAGTAGTAGAGCGAGAGGAAGACGAGCGGCGTCAACAGGTAAAGCTGGGCGGCGGTGCCCAGGAACCAGGTGGGCTGGTTGCACTGTTTTTTTGGAACAAATGAAAGGTTAGCAAAATGATCAAATACAAGATCATCTTCAGTATAAATCAACTAACCGTCATCGCTTGTGTATAGTTGCTCATCATCCCAAGCCAATTTCCGTACAGCAAAAAGTTAGGCAGCAGTCTCTCCGCTGAGGTACAACTTCCGGCCAGATTTTGCCTCACCACATGCCACATTGGCCCCTGACCGACGGAAGGAAGCCACCAGATGAGGGCCACAACGGCGGCCATCAGCATTGCCAACTTTGCCCAGGGCGTCAAAATGAAAACGAGGTAATTGAAGGCAGCTCCTTGAGAGGCTTTCAACTTCCTAAACTGCGACACCAAAATTGTGAAGCCCACTGTGAAGAGAAAAAGGTCGGCCCAGAGACCGGGCGTCCTCGCAAACCAGTACACGTTGCGGTGGAAGATTTCAGTGGGCGCAGTGTGACCGGCGC
Source organism: Rhagoletis zephyria (assembly GCF_001687245.7). Classification (NCBI taxonomy): domain Eukaryota; kingdom Metazoa; phylum Arthropoda; class Insecta; order Diptera; family Tephritidae; genus Rhagoletis; species Rhagoletis zephyria. The sequence continues at coordinate 500 of NW_016239076.1, read as the reverse complement.
CCTTGATGGCGCCCAATGAGGCAGGCAGCGCCGCCATCAGCGAATGCGTTGTACAAACGGAAAAAACGGCTATTGCCCGAAAAGTGTCCACCACGGGAAACCGGTTTTCAGCCGCACTTCCGGTGATGGTGGTCACGCCCAGGCGGCGGGAATTGCCGATAGCGCTAAAGGCGAGCAGCAGCTGCACACCGGTGCCGTGGCTGTTGTACACCTCATCAGGGTCGTCGGTGGTAACTGTGGACAGAGCTGATAGGGTCGATTGCTGGCGCAGGGTCACATGGTGACCGGTAGGTGAAGAGAAGTTTCCGATGAAGTTGAGCAGAAGGACTTCGTAGGCAGTACCAAGGAGGACGAGTAGAGCAAGGGAGCCAAAACAGATTCTACAGAGTTTCGGTAGTAAGGGGATTTATTCGGTTAAGGCTATTTTTATGTAATTGATAATTAATGATTAAGTACTTTTTGTTTTAAACTACAATTTTCCATTTTGTTCTAAAAATCTT
>NW_016239075.1:0-1079 GCF_001687245.7 Rhagoletis zephyria | reverse complement strand
GGTACTTTTTTATCATTCGACCAGCATCACTTCCCCCTTTTTGAAATTTTTTGCACTGTTAATTTACTGATTTTTTTTCACAAAAACAAATTTTTATAGTAAGTATGTTAGTATTATAGTCCCCTTAGTAGAAAGCCCAGGAATATTTCAGCCTCACGTGAAGAAATTATTTGGGTATGCAAACTTCTAATTAGGGCTTTCCTTTAAACTTTAATAACACAATGTATTATACTCTATTTCATTCAAAAGGGAAAGGTTTNTCTGTGGAAAAAATTTGTTTGTGATGCTACGTAACCTCAAATATGTCAAAAAGAAAACACTGTTTTTTTGCACTTTTGGTTAGGATTCCCCAAAAACCTGACGTGTTAGAAAATTTTTGAGCTCAGAGTGAGCGTCGAAAATTCTACGGAAAGTCTTATTTCACGGATTCATAACAAAGAAATTGAATGGCGAAAAATATTTCATACAAATTTTTACAATTCAATTTTCTGCAATGTAACTTTTTTCCACGCCTTTATTTTTTGCACGAGTTTATTTTTACTTCACCGGCTAGCCGTATACAAAGAAGAACCGGTGTATTTATGTACGTATTATGCATGCGCTTGTATTTTCTCAGAAACTGTGTTACTAATACGCCGTGTCCGCCGCCCAAAACACAACTTCTTACAGACAAGGGAACAACAACTTATCGTGTGATTGCGCTAATAAGCACCAATTTAGTTGATATGGTAACGAAAAGTAGATTACGTATAATGGTGGCACAAAATCAAAGCAGCGAGTAAAACAAGCCAACAAGAAAAATAAAGATATATGGCCTTATTAGTAAAAAATAAAATAAATTTAAAAAAGATTTATAAATTGAAAATGTCAAGTTATACAGCTTTTTAGACTTAATTTATTTTTTATGAATTAAAACATATAAATAAAAATAAGGAATAATAAAACGCGCATACAGTTTAGCGAACTTTTGAACACTAAACAAACAAATACATTTTCTGCCTTCTGCCCAACCAACTATGTAACTTGCTACCTACATATTTGCCTACCACTACAGCTTGTTACTGCGCGGCGATAGCCGG
>NW_016239074.1:0-1079 GCF_001687245.7 Rhagoletis zephyria | reverse complement strand
TGAGTCCTTGGGTCTCCATCTATGTATATCCTTTTCTCTATAATTACCTTTATATTAATCTTTCTTTCTCTGTATCATCTTCATTTTGGCCTTTATCTTTACGCATCATCGTTTTTGTTTCTAATTTTACCTTTGCCTTTACCATTTTCTTTATCTATGTACGTACTCACCTTTACTTTCATTTCTGTCTTTGTCTTTTTCTAAGTGTTATTCTTTAACCTTTTATTAGCAAGAGATTGTTAAATTAACACCATATGCATACACACAAGAATCACTTGTTTCAGCCCCAACCATTTCCGTTGCACCATTTCCGTGTGCAATTTCCGTTGAATTTACCAATTTACTACCAACCAACCAACCGCCGGTTAGGGCTCGATATGCTGCGCTTTTGTTTGCAGCTATTTATTATATGTATGTACATACGTATTTATTTACTTTTTTTATTTTCAGTGCACCTTGTATGTAGTTTTAGCAGTGCGTACATAACTCCGCCATAAAGGATACAAAGCAGCTGTCCAAATGTTCTTACAAATTTGTGTCGGTTTTGTGTTAATAAGAAAACAAGCTTACAACCATGAATACGTGCATGCACTTGTATATTTGTGTGTGTTTACTGACACATTTCATTACATTCTGCTTATCCCCTAGAGCGCGATTTCACTGCTGCATTGAAGTGCTCGCGCGCACTACTCTCAAAGGGCTTTTCAAAGGTTTTGTTTGTGTAGTCACCCATTAAACTTATGCGCTGTTAGAAATGCTGTATGGCGAACACCCACAACTACATACATAGTATATACTATGTAGGTGTAACAAAAAGTGAGGACAGAACCCTAAAAACAAAACTAAAAGAAATAAATAAATAAAAAAAAAATCCCGCTGGTGTTAAGATGCAAGCGCGCTAAAAATTCTTGTTTATTTTGCACAATTTTGCACTCGTGTCGATGCTTATGCACTCACCAGCATATGCAGTTTTATACACACATACANATACATACATGTGCGTAAATATGTATGTGTACGTACATACGTGAAAGTATTGTTAGTTGAAAAGGATCATTGAGGTCGCATATTTTTCATCA
>NW_016239073.1:0-1079 GCF_001687245.7 Rhagoletis zephyria | reverse complement strand
CCAAATATATTGCAAATTCGCATAGAATTAATAATACACTTTTTGCTTCCAATTGTATATTTTGCGTACCTTTTCNAAAGAAGATGTAAGAGGTTTATTTGCTTTATTTATTTGTATTTTTTATTATCACTAAATTGTTGAAACCCAAAAGTATATTAAAACAAAATATGTAATACCGAATTAAAGGTAATAACTTGTACGTTCTAAATAATATAAATTTCATTACCATTAATTATGCAGTTTTTTCAAAAAAGGTTATTTCATGAAAAAATAACATTTGTTCGTTTTTTAGTGGTTTTGGTTTAAAAATACAAAAAGCTATAAATTATTTACATCAGCTGAAAGACAAATTAATTATCTTCATGGTGACGTCATTAGTTTTTTAATCGGTTATATAGTTCATAAGATATTAATATTTAAAAAATCTAAAACCTGAAATTTAACCTTCTAGAACGTTTTCATTTTTCACTTGCGCCAAATAATTTTCGCATGGTTGAAATGAGCATAGAAAGTTCTATTGATCTACATTTTTCGTTTTTGCATAGCTGAACGGTCGGTATTCTAGATTTCTTGCAGGAAATGACGAATAACTGAAATCAAAAATGCATATTTTTATGTATTGTTTAGTATTTGCATTAAAACACCAAATATATTGCAAATTCGCATAGAATTAATAATACACTTTTTGCTTCTAATTGTATACTTTGCGTACCTTTTGTAGTACCTTTCTACCACCGTTTTCGCAAAAGGCGATCACAAATTTTGTCCTTTCTACCTACTTCCAAAATACAAATCTGGATAAAGGAGTGTCAGATATGAGCTGTCACAATTTACATAACCTTGTATTATTGAATCATGCTATGACATGAGACTTGTTTGTCTCAGTTTCAGTTTTGCCATCGCCGCGAGTTGTTTCGGTGTGCGCAGAGTTATTTAAAAATATAAAGTTTGATGCCAACCGGGGTTTCTCAGTGGATATATAATTCATGTGAGTTATAATTTGAAAGTATCTATTTAGCAAAGGAAAAAACAAAGCAGTATACTTAAACCAGCAGATATTGACCTGGGTTTTCGCACGA
>NW_016239072.1:0-1079 GCF_001687245.7 Rhagoletis zephyria | reverse complement strand
GTATTGGAATGATTTAAAATATTTTATGGGTTTATGCACTCCCATCAAAAGCTTGTCAAAATACATACTTAAATTCACATATATCCAAAAGGGTTGCTATTTATCTATATCAANTGGTTTCAGCATTGACTTATCGAGAAAAACGTTTTTTTAATTTGTGTGAAGTATTGAAATTTTAAAGTAAAAAGAAAATGCATTCGCAAAACGAAAAACAAAATTCAATAGGTGCTTTCCCTATGAGCGAGAGATATGTACATGTCAATGAAATATACATTTGGAGTCATAAATGAGTCTTTAAGGAGTACCATTTCGGAGCCTTTACACTCATAAAGAGCTCATTTAAGAGCCCGAAATTAGTGTGTTTTCCTTCCTCCGGAGGTCGACTTATATAAGCTTAAATTCCTACATCAAATGAGCCTCCAAATGAGTCATATTGGACTTTTATTGGCTTCATAAACGACTCATTTTGGACTCTTTTTAAAGCAATTTTTGGCCTCATATATGAATCGTTTTAGAGTTTTTTCGAGGCTCTTATATTTGTCTTATAGTCCTCATAAATAACATCATTCGGACTCTTATTTTATATTTTCCTTTGAGCCATATTGGCCTTATTTTTCAACTCTTATTGAACTTCAAATACTATACACATGTATGTATACATACCTCAGTTCATATAAACATTCCAACATACATTTAAGAGCAGCAGCTGCAGCTAAATTTTGTATATTTTTTGTTTTCTAAATATTTTCAATTGCTGTATAAACAAGTTTAAATATAAATTTCCAATCTTTATTGTTTTTATATAGCCACAAAGTGCTGGCTCCTAACTTCGATCATTTATAACTCCTAAAATATTCATACACATAAGAGTCACACATTTTTTGCTTTTGAAGCTCATATTTCTTACCCACCTAGCATGATAAAAATATAGCAAGGTAGAACCGTTCTCTCAATTTGTCGGCCATGATTATTTTTGAAGTTTGCCAACATTTTAAAATCATATAAAAGTGAAAATAAAAAAAATTAAATGAAATGAAATTGTTGTTGCTTGAGATTGAAAATGAAAATGTGTGTGTGAG
>NW_016239071.1:0-1079 GCF_001687245.7 Rhagoletis zephyria | reverse complement strand
TATAAATTAGGTGAGATATATTATATATTATAATTATATTTTGACAGTAGGTATCTGTTGTTTCTGATTGGCCCAAAAAAACTACTTACATACCGAAATTTAAGCAAATCGGACCATAAATGCGATTTTTTGGAATAGATCGGTCCCTGGTCCACTTCTCGGAAAAAATTGATCCCATATGCTAATACATGCCAAAAAGCTATCTGCGCACCGAATTTTAAGCAAATCGGACCGCCCCTTGATATGGTCGTTACTTAAATTATATTCGAAATTGCATGAAAATTGGAAAACAGGAATCTACAAGCTTATCCAGGCAAAAAGCTACCTATGTACCGAATTTTAAGCAAATCGGACCATAAATACGATTTCTTCGAACAGATCGGTCCCTGGTCCACTTCTCGGACAAAATGGATCATATATGCTAAAAAGCTACCTACGTACCTACGTATGTAAGTAGTTTTTTAGCATATATTAGGATATATTACACGTGTCCCGAGGATGGTTTTAGACTGAAATAATCTATATGTAAAGGGGTCGTAGCACTTCCCATACAAACCGAATTTCTCATGCTACATATCTCTGAAAGTGTGCATGGTAGAGTTTTGGAAATTTGTATGGAGATATACGAAATCAATCACATACCCTTGGAGAAAAATTTTAGCTATAGTAAAAAGGGGTGTGACATCTCCCATACAAACCGAATTTTTCATACTGCTTATCTCTGAAAATTTTTTGGTAGAGTTCTAGGGTTTTGTATGGAGATGTACGAAATAAATCGCATACTCTTGCAGAAAAATTGGAACTATTGGAAAAGGGGGCGTGGCATCTTCCATACAAACCGAATTTTTCATACTGCCTATCTTTGGAAGTGTTCATGGTAGAGTTCTGGATATTGGTATGAAGATATACGAAATCAATCGCATACTCATGAAGAAATAGGGCAGCTTTTGGAAAGGGGGGCGTGGCTCCTCCCATATAAATCGAATTTTTATACTGCATATCTGAAAGTATTCATGGTACTTCGTATGGAGATATGTATACAGGGTGTCCCAGAAGTAACGTGCCAAACTTTAGGGCAA
>NW_016239070.1:0-1079 GCF_001687245.7 Rhagoletis zephyria | reverse complement strand
AAATGCGTTCTTTTGTTTGGGACTGCTCTCTGTGGCCGGGTTGTTTGTTTGTTGTGTTTGTTGTTGTTTCTTTTTCTTTTTTTCTTTTTTCCTGTCTTATCTCTAGGTGAAGTTGTTTGAGTTGGAAAACGCTTTATTAGTGTTATGTTGAGTAAATGAAATTTATTTGTTTCTTATATAGTTTTTGTATAGCTTCTCTCCAAGAAGCACAGTCTATCACTATCCATCGCCAAAATTCGCCCACAGCCGCCTCAGATCAGCCTTCGCAGCGGACGGTAGAGCCACTCCCGACGGACGATGATGTGCTGGCGAACCTGCTCAAAGTTCAACAGGTGACTGACGACGCCGCTCATGTTGATTTCCCGGGGATTGGGTTAGGGTAATGGGTAAGGGGTAAGATAGAAGATCACACTCAAAGGTGAGATTGCTTAGGGGTTTCATGCTACTTTTGAGTTGATAGGAGGGGAGTTTAGTAGAGATGAAGGGTGTATTGTTGAGAAACACAGTTCTAGGGAACCGGGAAATTAGAAGATGGTCGCATCAAAAGCAATAAATGGTTTATTGTGATAATTGCTTATAAACTTTTACCAAATTACTAAATTAAACGACAGTGTGTGTGTGCTTGGTTATGCAAAAAGACCATTTACTACTTCCTCCTTCAGACAGTGGTTCGGCGTTTGCTTTTGGACTTGCCCGAGGACAGCTTCCTGCTGGACGCCTTTCGATTGGTCTTGGAGCTGAACTTGCCGCTGCGGGAGGCAGCGGTGGATCCCTTCTTGGAGGATCCCTTTCGCCCGGAGAGGGAGGTCGACTTCTTCCTCTTCTTGCTTGTGCCGCCGCCTCTCAGTGAGCTTCGTTTGCTGTTCATCTTTCCAGTGCTGCTCTTCTTCTTGCTCATCTTGCTGCTGGCCATCCTTCCACTAGTCTTCGNCGTCTACGTCTACGTCTACGTCTACGTCTACGTCTACGTCTACGTCTACGTCTACGTCTACGTCTACGTCTACGTCTTCTTCTTCTTCTTCTTTTAGCAAGACTTTTTTTTTGAAAAAAATCTCGCTTTTAATCTCGCTCTGTGTCTG
>NW_016239069.1:0-1079 GCF_001687245.7 Rhagoletis zephyria | reverse complement strand
ACAAACAAATTTTTGTCACAACACGCAGACGCTCCTATTATTCTTAACGTTAAGTTCTCCATACTTATGTTCTCGTTTTGTTCTCTACCATAACGTTCCCTAGACTTGATCCTCCTTGAAAACGTTCTCGATACGTTCGTGAAAGTTTCATTCTCATTCTGTTCTTCAGTGTTTTGTTCTCATTTTATTATTTTTAAGAACGTTCTTTATAGAAATGATCCCTAACCTTTTGTTCACGTTTTGTTCCTATTTCAACGGATCTCAATAATTTTGTACCCGTTACGCTAAATGCATAGTGGAGCGGTGAGCAGAGAGCGTCGACCGTCGACCGTCGAGCAAAGCCTCGATTACAAACGTATTTGTTTCAATGGGAATGCACATAGTGAAGAGCAAAGCGTACATAAACGTTTGTAATTGACACTTTGCTAGATGCAGTGGCGGATTTATCGTACAGGCAACATAGGCTGAAGCCTAGGGCGGCAGAATTAAGGGGCGGCAAAATTTAAGACAGCTAAATTAAAAGAAAAAAATTTATTTGGATTCAGCTGCACTTGAAATTGTGTTTGTGTCTGTAAAATATTATTAATGATTCATCTCATTCAATACAATTCAAAATTAGAATTACGCTGCGAATTTTTCCTTAGTATAGCAGTCGTTGAAATTTCCATTTAACTTTCATTCACGCGGTTTAGAAACCTGATGGCGCGCCTGCGCGTGACANCAAGCCCACCAGTTTTTCATAAGTGTATCATAACGTGAATAATCTGAAGGTCAGCTTCCGTCGTATGTCAAATTAGGCAGTGTATCTGTGTATGGTCTTCTGTTTGTCTTGCGCGAGGTCAAAAAATCTTCCGGATGAGCGATTTTATTTTGTATACTCGCATAGCGCTACTTCAATGTCCTGATAATTGGATTCTACTTGTCCAAACCTCTAAAGCATTTCAGTGCAGAATACATCGTGTTTTACAGATGCATGTACCCGATGAATGTTACGAAATAAGGTATGCTTGCGTGATTTCATAGAAGTAGAAGAGTCAGATTTGTTTCTATCTATCGATTGTGAAGATATTATCCGCGAA
>NW_016239068.1:0-1079 GCF_001687245.7 Rhagoletis zephyria | reverse complement strand
CTGGTGCCTACAAATGAGAAAAGTCTGCAAAGCGTAGCGGAAATCTTACGGTAAGTAGCAAGGAAGCACGTGGCTGTTGTGCAGAACGTCAGGCGAAAATGTAAACAAAACATATACTAGGACAAAATTTTCAAACATACGTGTATGAGACTATGCGTATAAGTGCGGAGAGTGCAACAGAAAGGCGCATACAAATTTACATACATACATATGTACATATGCAAGACCATTAGAGGAAGNGTACAAATACAAAATATAAAAGGGTTGAAATTTGAGTGAAAATATTACAGTTTTATATAAATATTTTAACTTTTAAACTATAAATTTGTGAGGGTTGAAATTCAAAGACTTTCTCGGAAGAAGACTCGACAAAATGAATTAGAAATTGTACGAGAAAATTTGTGGAGATCTAATAAGTTTGTACTCAGAATGAGTTTACAACAGCGTGCGTATGTAAATTATATGTAGACGTTAGTATGTATGCATGTATGTGCAGTTTCAAAATTTTAAGTCGCCACACATATGTATGTATGTATGAGCAGACGCATGCAACCCCACCCACTGTTATGTAAACATATACAAATCTGTACAAACTTACATTATGCGAACAACGCAGCTCATTATGCCACATGTGTGGCGTTTGTGCAGCAGCGTTTTTCGAAAACGGCGAAGGCAGAACGCAGCCATCTCATTCGCACATCTTTCATTAAATTAACGCGCGCGTTACGCAGTTGCCACTAACTCAACGGAATAACAAGCGCACGTACATACATACATACATATATGTGCATATATATGTACATACGTTCAAACCGCTGCCACTTCCGACCCACTAAAAAGGCCTGACTCTCAGCTCCATGGGGACGGACGGGAGCCAATTGAATGCGCTGCACTGGGAGTTGCTGTCGCCTTTGTTTGTATGCATGTATGTATCTATGCTTGTTTTTGTAATTGTAGCTGCGTGGGAGCAACCGTGGCAACGAGACGCGTATGCGTATGCATTAGCGTGTGGTATGTACATAAGTATGTATATATGTATGTAATTAAGTAGAGATGTGAGTTATGGAGCTGCCACATAT
>NW_016239066.1:0-1079 GCF_001687245.7 Rhagoletis zephyria | reverse complement strand
GATGCTTTTTATATAGCTTTGTAAGTTACTCGACCTGTACCCGGTCACCATAAAACTTCGTACATAATTTGTTAGCCTGCGTTAGTAAATCCGTTTTCTACCAGATATTTACCGAATAATCAACACCGTCCATCAGATGTGACAATTTTCATTCCCATGCGTTCTTTAAAAGTTTTAATTGAATGTAAATTGTAATTTCCTTTAACTTAACACACTACATATATATATGTAGAAGAAAAATAAAAACAACAAGAACTTTTCCAAATTTCCACAAAATAAGTGACTGCACTTTTTCGTGGCTTCACTTTAACTTTCTCTGAGCTAGTACTTCGAGAACATATGTACATTAGACTGCATCACCAAAAAAAAGTTGCGGTTTTTCCGCCGGGGTCGTAAGAGTGAGATTTTTGATGCTGTTTTTTTTCCTTTTTTCAAAGATTGATTTACGAAAAACTTGCATAACTGGGCCGAAACTATTCTGATTTAGACTAATGGGATCTCAGTAGAAAGATATATTCACACTGTTTTTATTTCTGTCTAAAACAGGTATCTCGTGTTCCAATTTTTTTTTTTCTATTACCAATACATCTTAATTCCACTTTCAATGCCATCCGTTCATCCTACCTTTCTCTTTCATCGTTTGAATGAGGTTATTAGAAAATTAAAATTAAAAGGTGAGAAAAGACCTTTCCAATGATACCTCAAAGGTCTAAAGCGGAAGAGCTTATGTTCAGTTCTTCATGTTTTTCTTATACCAATCTTTGAAAAAAGTTAAAAAACAGCGTCAAAAATCTCATCATTACGATTCCGTTCACAATTTAAAAAATTTTTTTTTTAATATTTTTATACAGATTTTTAAGCTTAATCTGTTTTGTCGTCTGAGAGGACCTTTTTAAANTTTTTCCGAAATATTGTGGTGGACGTCTTAAAATATAATAGATTTTATAATTCCAATGGAAAAATAGTACCGATTTTTTTTTTGTATGGGAGTATGTATTCTTGGATTTTTCAAACCTTCTCGCTAGCCTGGTGTGAAATACCCTCGTGCGCGATTCTTTTGATGAAAATCTTAAACTAAT
>NW_016239065.1:0-1079 GCF_001687245.7 Rhagoletis zephyria | reverse complement strand
TAGCATTCATGCTACAAATCAGCAACAAAGTTATACTGAAATATTTGGGCATACTCACATACAAAGCGCTTTTTAAATTGAAAAATCAAAAGCGGTATTTCGTAACGGAAATACATATTTTACACAATCCAATTTGTGCACTTTCCACAGGAAGTGACAATTTTCCAATGGCACGTGCAACTGGGCGTATGAGTAATGTGAATTGATTGCCCCTCGGCAGCTATCAACGTACATATGTACATACATATAGCAAAGTTTAACACAAAGTTTTTCCAACACTCAAATCATTTCATTCAACTGCCTTTATTCAGATTTCAGTCTGCTTTTTACGAGTAGCTTCACCTTGCCAGCTGTGCCTTCTATTTCCATGGTTTTCTTGCGCTCGGTTGTAAAGTTGGCGCTTTTTGTGGCCGTTCAGCATCGAAATCTCGCTTCGTCCCTTAACGTAAATGTTATTCGCCTTTTGATACACTTTTTTCGTATCCTTTGCTTCTTTACTGCCACTTTGGCAATTTACTAGCCGCATTTAGCACTTTAGCACTTACGCTTTTTCCTTTAGTAGTAGTAGTGGTAATACTTCATTAACGTTTTTCACTTTACACTCGTGCATGAATGCTGGCTGCCACAAACTAGACGCAGCTGAGTTTAGAAAGTTTTTGCTTGCGCACATTTTTTGCACATTTCGCAAGTACCTACGTTTTTAAATTTTCTGCACTTTTTGTGCTTTAGTTTGAAAATTATTTTTTTGTATACTTTGATTTAATTCGTTATTTAACACTGCGTATACTTTGTTTTGGTTTATTTTCCACGCCATAAAGAAGCTTCCCACAAACACTTGAAAGTATTAAAAAATGTGTGTCTTTTCTTTTTCTTCTTACTTTGCGTTCGACTTTACCACCGAACTGGTTTTGTTGTAGCAATAAATCGCTCTGCATTTATTGTAGTTGTTATTGTTGCCACTTTTGGTTTTCGTTTGCAAACTTTTCATTTCAAATTACTTTCCGTTCTGGTCAATGGTGGTTTACAGAATTCGGTGTTTCACTTTTATTGATGCTAAACTTAATTTCGAAGGCTATGTA
>NW_016239064.1:0-1079 GCF_001687245.7 Rhagoletis zephyria | reverse complement strand
AATAGTTTTCGTTGATATATCGGCAAGCACGTCTAAATTCGATGACATCTAGAAAGAAAAAGGGAAGATGAACAACTTTAGTGATGCCAGATTGAGTTTTATTTTACAACTCGGAAATTAGCGTAGGGTTGCACTAATTCGCGAAAGTGAAATTATTGCCACAAAGTTTGCGAAAATACAAATGCCGCCACAAATATATATAAATTTCTTTGCATACTTTTTATATAATTACATACCTATAAATGTATATCGATATATGGCGAACATATCGCGCTCAATTCAAAACTAATTTTATTGGAATCCCGAGGAGCTTTTGATTGCCTAAATATTTTAAATGATTATTTAAAAATAAAGAAAAAATTTACAGGTATGTAATTACGCACTATGATTGTTCGCAAAAAAAAAATAAATCAACGCCATTTTTTATTTATGGAAAAGAATAAAAAAAAATCAACGGGAATTTGAAGCAGCACATTATTGGCTATACTCAAATAGTATTTGCTTTAAAACTCCATACCTTAAATTGTTCTAAAAAAAATCAGAGTAAAAAATTCGAAATTTAGTTTGAATCCTCGATTTTTTTTTTTGGATTTAGTTAAAGCAATACAAAATTTTTACTCGAAAAATATTGCGAATATTACAAATAAAATTACTTTTTTAAGTCACAGTATTTGTCTTTAACAACTCGAGTTGAAGTTTTTCAAGTAATGATGAAACTTCATTATTGCCTTTAGTTTCATCACTTCCGCTTTTGGTTGAAGGAAACTGAGAATATGCCAATAAATAATATGACTCAAATACCGTATAACTAGTTAAATAAAAAGTTCTTAAAAACAATTTTAATTCTTATTGGAATAACTAAAAAAAAATTTAAAAAAAAACTATAGTTTTAATTAAAATAAATAAAAAAATAACAAAACTATGGTTTTTGTTAAAATAATTATAAAAAAGTTATTGGTAGATATTTCCCAGATTTGGTAGATTTTTTTCAATTGGATGGTAAACATTTTTTTTCGTCAGTGGCAACCCTGCTCTTTACGTATTATTATATCCACTTGTGCATTCCCGCACACATACAT
>NW_016239063.1:0-1079 GCF_001687245.7 Rhagoletis zephyria | reverse complement strand
AACCAATTCATTATTTTTGTACGTGTTTTTACAACCAATTACTACGCACTTCATTTTAATTACATTTGAACGAAAAATTTATTAAAAATCGCTTAAAAATTACTAAAATGAACCAGTACCAAAATGCACATAAAAAAAGAGATGTGCAAAACTAAACAGAAATAGCAAACTTCAAAATCACGAACTTCACACACTTTTTTCTCAAATGCTGTTGCAAAAGGCTGCTTCTCAACCGGTCACTTCTGTTCTAATTGGTTCATGCCAAATTACAGTACAATTAACTTTATTGTACAACAAACACTTTATAATACTCGTTAAAGCGCTTACAACGCTTTACAAAACTTGCTAACACAATTGCTCTCTGTTTCACAACTGACTTTTTTGGACGCTATAGCAGCGTTCAAAAAGAGCAAAATGAGAACAAAACTCTCGAAAACGTTCTCAAGAAGAACATAATGATAAGGAAACTTTCGGTAACGTTTCCAATGAGAAAGATATGACTACGAAAGTATCGGTAACGATTTAACGGAGAATAAAATAAGAACAAAAGTCTGGGAAACGATCTGCTAGAAATCAAAATGAGAACAAATGCGTTGAGATCTTAATGTTGGGAATGAGAGCAGCGTCTACGTATTGGGAGGAAAACCCGTTTCTGTGAGAACTAAGATTGTTAACTCTAAGCCAGAGGAAAGCTGGGTGAACTGTCCATTTATAGAACAATTTTTAATTTTCTTTGGAAGCAAAGCTCGTGTCTTAAGTCTTTCGTTTTCTTTATTTGCATTATTGTCTCTTAAGTTCTTTTTTTTGATTAACTTTAATATTCAAACATTTCAAACTAATGCAACGCTATGAGTTCAGAGAAGATTTTCCCCCGTTTCGTTCTGTCAGAAAGTTTTTAAGACTTTAGTCCCCAAATTGTTGTTTGAGAGAAAGTTCCTTAGACTTTTGTAAAAATTTTGTTCCATTTGGCATCGTTCCACAGAGTTTGGTTCTCATATAATTCCCGTTTTGAGAAAACACTCCTTGAGGCACTTGAGTGCCTGTGCGGTAGAAGAGGCCTTGATGACTGTAGTGAATTC
>NW_016239061.1:0-1079 GCF_001687245.7 Rhagoletis zephyria | reverse complement strand
TCTTACTTACTAACATGCATACATAGGGTTGCCAACTACTTACACAACACAAATGTAGCCACATAACATTAACACGGGCAGCTACACCAAGTTCATTACAGACATTAGAACCCATCACACGAGTACGCTTTTTGCTTTTCTTATTCCTTCTGTTCTCGGCTGTTAACCAAGCAGAGTTATAAGTAGCATTGGTAGTCACATCTGCATTCGTATTGATAACACCAGCGTCGTTTTCAGCATTATTACGTGCATGATGATTCGCCAGCGTCGAGTTCGCCGCACCAACATCATTAGTATGAACATGAGCAGCTGCATTAACTCCCCCAGTATCAGCAGAGTGCGCAGAAAGCGGAGAAAAAAACACGGGCAAATCATTAGCATTAACGTCGAACGGTGACAAAACATTCTTATCGCCAGCAGGTACAGCGTTAACAGCATCAGCATTAGCGACGTTGGTACTGTGAGAGTCATCAGCAGTTGATTTGTTCGCTTTCTGTGCCGATCCAGGTGGAACGGTGGTAGACGGGTCGTCAACACTCGCAGATTGAGACCAAGTTAATTCGGGTGAAGGCGGAACGACCACAATTGAAGNGACACGACTGTTGATCGAATATATCTAATAACGGCTTGGCTTGTTCTGGACCCTTTAGCAGTACACAATTGAGAGATACTCCATTCACCTTCGCAGCTGCATCAAACACGATCCTCATCTTGCCAGGTTTGTGGGGGCTCTGGACTGCAAAATGAGGCAAATACCAATTGAAACATGACTGCATACCTACTTCGTCCTCGGAAAGTTTTCTGGCGTAACCATTTCGTACGTCCGTCACGCTAGCTGACCCACTTCTCAAAAAAATGATAAAAATTACTCAGGAATTAGGTGCAATTTAGGTGTAATTTAGGGCCTCCAAAATTAATTTAAGTGNGGAAAGTTTTCTGGCGTAACCATTTCGTACGTCCGTCACGCTAGCTGACCCACTTCTCAAAAAAATGATAAAAATTACTCAGGAATTAGGTGCAATTTAGGTGTAATTTAGGGCCTCCAAAATTAATTTAAGTGCTCACTCGGTTTCCGAGAA
>NW_016239060.1:0-1079 GCF_001687245.7 Rhagoletis zephyria | reverse complement strand
GTTCGTTTGTTAAATGTTGGCAGCAGTGCGGTAGACATTGTGTGTTAAGTCTCCACTTCCGTTCCGTTCTTTTTGGTGTAGAATAAAATCTGTGAAGATGGGTCGTATGCACGCTCCTGGGTAAAAACTCAATTTTCTCGAATTTTTGTGCGATTTTTGGAAAAGTCTGCTTTTCTGCAAGCACTCCACAACATTGTACAGTGTATTTTGTGAATGAAATAGTTTGAAAAGCCCTTTGCATCATCTTAATCTAACTATTGGTGTGCCCATGTGGCGTACATAGCCGTGCATTATTTTGATACTTGGCTCTTAATAAAGTTATGCTAATTATACTCTTTTTATCTTTTAACATGACTCAACGACTATTATCAACTACATATAATCGTGCTTCGACAGTAAGGGTATTTCCCAATCAGCGCTTCCCTACAGGCGAACAGTGCCATCATGGCTGAAATTGAATGCCGAAGATGTGAGGGAACACATCAAGAAATTGGGCAAGAAGGGTATGACCCCGTCTAAAATTGGTTAGTATGAGAGTTATACAATGGTGTTGAATGTTATCAAATAACTTCCTTTTCTATACATAGGTATTATTCTTCGCGATTCGCACGGTGTTGCGCAGGTGCGCTTTGTCAATGGCAATAAGATTCTGCGTATCATGAAATCCGTTGGCTTGAAACCCGACATACCTGAGGATTTATACCATATGATCAAGAAGGCTGTTGCCATCCGCAAGCATTTGGAGCGTAATCGTAAAGATAAGGATGGTAAATTCCGCTTGATTCTGGTTGAATCCAGAATCCACAGATTGGCACGCTACTACAAGACAAAGAGCGTTCTGCCACCCAACTGGAAATACGAATCCAGCACCGCCTCCGCATTAGTTGCTTAGATCATACCACGGGGATTTCGTAGGGATGTCTTTTGTTTTTTATATTTAAAAAGATCATAAAGCGTGAAATAAAAAAATGTAAAATAATACTAACATTGTGCGGTGTTTCTCTGAAGAGAAGCAATCGAGTTGGCTTTAGAGTTTGATCTGGCTTTAAAATGGGTACTAATGAAAAAATAAGTCTATT
>NW_016239059.1:0-1079 GCF_001687245.7 Rhagoletis zephyria | reverse complement strand
GCCTTATAAATATAGCGTATGAGTAACATTATTTCCTGGCCCTCTTTCACACAATTAAATTATTAAGATTACTTAATAAGCAGTTAGAATTAGGCTTGCATTATACAATGATTAGACACTAATCATTTAACAGTAGTAAGGGCTTTTTAGTTTTGAGTTGTGTCGTTATTGCTGAGGACCATATATATCTATAATGCAATGCAGTTAACATACGAATACATATCAAGATTATAACGGCAAGCGATAAATATACAAGCAAAATAAGACACATACAACATACTTATACATAAATGTTTTAAAATATAGCTTTTTCTTTAAGAATACCAATTTTTCGAAAAAGAGGTCAGCTAAGGATTGACGGCAGGGAGAATTTATGATTCCAGCAGAAAAAAAACCTTTTCGACAAGACTTGACCATATCAAGGGAGTATTGAATAGTATCGCAGCTTCCACTAACACGTCATAGCCTCTCCAAGTATCAATATCTCTCGACGAATAGTCTATATAACAATAAAGCTGAGTTTGGACAAGCCTTTTGAAACTATCCTTATTAGGGAAAATTTTTTCAAAGCTTTATCAACCTTTATGATCTGAAATAAGAATGAAGCAAAAATTTATACCCAGAGCGTTACATTTATTTACCATCGTCCATGAAATAAAAAAAAATTCGCCGCTGGGAAATTATTGTAGTCTCGAAACCATTAATTTGGAATACGAGTTAATTCTGCTGAAATAAGCACATCGTTGCTATTTCTCTTTTGTAAATAGCGGTAACGCGAACCAAACTCAACAACAAACTCAATCAACAACTCCCGGGCATAAAATCCCGAAATATCCTTTTAAAATTGTAACCATGAAATTGCGCAATATTTGTTTCTGAAAAAAATANGGATAAAAATGCCGTTTCAAACTCATTTATTTATTATTTATTTTCTGGTAGGAGAGCTTCTTAAACAATATAGAAGTATTTTTTTTTGATTTAAGTTGTTGAAAAGTATTGTGATTGTGATAACGACATCGCAAAAATCCCGGGACCGGAAAAAGCTGAAAAATTAATCTCCCTACTATATGAGTATGCTA
>NW_016239058.1:0-1079 GCF_001687245.7 Rhagoletis zephyria | reverse complement strand
TGTAAAAATATCGTGACCCTATTTTTTTTGTCCGACACTGTAGCTATAACAACAGTTGGTCAAATTCTGGAGTCAAATGCACCAATACACACAACATAGCACAACATCTCATTTAAATTCATTCACATATTTTCAGACTTAGGAACTTTTGGTAATAACAGTACTTAACAAAATAAAATATGTTTGAACAAAAAACTAAACTTCAAAATCAANTTTTTTTTGTCCGACACTGTAGCTATAAAAACAGTTGGTCAAATTCTGGAGTCAAATGCCCCAATACACACAACATAGCATAACATCTCATTTAAATTCATTCACATATTTTCAGACTTAGGAACTTTTGGTAATAACAGTACTTAACAAAATAAAATATGTTTGAACAAAAAACTAAACTTCAAAATCAATTGAAATTAGGAAGCTTGAACCTGAATGCAAAAATGTATATACACATACATACCCTGGCGGCAGAAATAATAGACTCGTCGTACTTTGAAGAGTTTTGGTTATATTTTTTTAGTTTATTTTATGTTTAATCTTTTTTATAGAAGCCCAGGTAGTTATACAACAAACATCATATAAATCCGCTTTTCGAACTTTGAACAAAAATTATAAAAATTCGACAAATTTTCACCAAATTTTCAAACTTTTTATTCAGAATTGGTATGCAGTTTTGTAGCCCATTCAATTTTAGTATAATAAAGTATGTGTGTTACCGAAGAATCATCTTTAAGTGGCTAAAAAATTCCGTTGATTTTTGACAATGTTTTTGTTGACGAGCCATTTTCTTCCATATAAAAAAATGGTCAAGCACACTTTGTATGGGAAAAAATGCGTGACACCGTCAGCAAAAAAAATCTTAAAAATCAACGGTATTTTTTAGCCAATTGAAACTTGCACTTTATTATACTAAAATTGAATGGCCTACAAAACTGCAAATTTCTCAATAAAAAGTTTGAAAATTTTGGTGAAAATTTGTCGAATTTTTACAATTTTTATGCAAAGTTTGAAAAGTGGATTTATATGGTGTTTTTTGTACAACTAGCCAGGCTTTTATAAAAAAATATTAAACACAAAGAAAT
>NW_016239057.1:0-1079 GCF_001687245.7 Rhagoletis zephyria | reverse complement strand
AAAAAAAAATAAAAATAAAAATTATATTGTACCTGACACTCATATATATGTATATACAATCGCTAGTAACTATTAAAAGATGCATTAAAATTCCGATTTTACTTTTTTGGACCACCCTAATTTATAAACAAAATCCAACGAAATTTAAATTGTTGTCCTTTCATGCAATAACGCAAGGCAAACAACTAACAATGTTTTGTTCAAAAACAACAAAAAATAATACTGGGAAGAAATTCAAGTAAATTTCAAAGAGTGAAAAATAGACGATCGAAGTCTTCAATCAATTCAATTTAAGATATTCATATACTAAGCTAAATATTGCTATTCGTTTACGAGAAGTCTCTTGAGTCTTATTAGTGATATCTATAGTGTCACTTCCTGCTATGATGGGCGGTCCAATTGGTGGCTACAAAGAAACACATTACGTGAATTAATTAGCCAACTCATTGCTTTGAACGCCACCATGACGCGGTTGAAACATGAGGATGGAGCAGACGTGGCCCCAATCCAGGAGCCGTGGCTGAGTAGTAGTGTCATCTTTGGAGTGGCATTAGCGACATCGCCGGTAATTGCATGGCAGTTGGACTGGCCAATGATGGCACCCTCCAGCCAATATCGCCAACAAAAGAGAGGGTGAGAATTCTCTTGACTATTTGAGGACTTCTGCTAAAAATAATATACGGTCTAAACGAGCGCCTTTACAAAAGGCAACAACTTTGACCTAACCTTACCAACCACCTAATTTTGATTAGAATATTTTTCTCGAAGATATTAAAGCTAAGTATATCTTTTCGAAATTTTGTGCTTGCGCTGAAGAGTCGAGTAACAGACACCTTAATATTTGAGTGCAAATAAAACAAACTATACAACGTGGTGAACTATGAGTTTGTGTAGCAAAAATGTCCCGAATTATATCCTCTTTCAAAATTACGCCATAGTTATTCTGTTGCACAAAAAATTGGGAATTTGTTGCACTGCGTTGTTAATTCAATGCTTTAAAAATAATATCAAATCTGTAAAAGCAAATTTTATAATAGAACGTGAAAACCTGTTGAAGTTGCTAAGTTCGTTTTTTTTTT
>NW_016239056.1:0-1079 GCF_001687245.7 Rhagoletis zephyria | reverse complement strand
ACCGCATACGCCAAAACATGAGCCGCTCGAGAAACTGAGAAGTAAGTACCAAATTTACTAAATTTAAAAGGATTAAATTAAGCAAAGTGTCAAGAGCCAAGTGTACAATGGGCATTTATGAATAATCAAAGACATTTCGGATATGAAAAAATTCATCAAAAATCATCCGACTTGCGTAGGCGACAGACCATAAATTGAGAAGGTTGGACAACGTATATAGTATTTATAGATGTATGCACGTATATATGTATATGTTTTATATACCCACATGCATTCATACGAGTATAGAGACGCTTTTTGACTGGAAAATATTGAAGCTAAACATTCAACTCCTATTCTCTTCATAATTCTTGCTAACTAACTGCACCATAAAATTGTTCAGAATTTTCATTTTAGTCTCTTGAAAAGTTTATTGAATTACCAGAAGAAAGTCGCGAAGATCTGATCTAAATACTTTTCGCTAAAAAAATTAAATACCAAGCTTTATACATATGTACGTACGTCATTCGCCCCGTCAAGATAGCAACTTTGTTGCAGACGTTTGCCCATAAAAACAAATGATGAGCAAGAATATCTATTCAACAACCGCTCGCTCTAGGTCTGTGACAAAAACGACTTCTGACAACTAACAAATTAACAAATAATTAATTAGCTCATAACTCACTTGATCCGCAGTAAAAGCTGAGACACTTGTGCTTTGTGTTATGTCCAAAGACGAGAGGTATACATATGTAGCTGTGTGTGCCAAAATGGTGTGAATAAGTAAAACTTATTAGATTTGTCAGCACGTTCTGAAACTTATGTGGGCATGCGATAATTAGTCAACTTTAATGAAGATCGTTTTTGTGGGTGATCACTGATCAATGATCTGAGGGAGGAACATGTGCATTAAAATAGATGCGTGTGTGCCCGATTAATTGGAAATAGAAAAACTTATACACAAACTAAATAGTAAAAGCAATAAAATTATTTAAATTATTCTATCATGCACAAACTGACTTCAGGTTTTTTTAAAGGACTTTGAAACATCAAAAAAATGATTGCTTAAAAAAATATGGATATCAAATGAAAGCGAAAAT
>NW_016239055.1:0-1079 GCF_001687245.7 Rhagoletis zephyria | reverse complement strand
GAGTACAATAGTACCAGTAATAAACTAACACTTTTATTCTATTGTTATCATTAATTTTAAGCGCTTTTGTTTTACAAAATGTTTGTAAAAACGCTTAAAATTATGATCAAAATATAATGAAAGTGTTGTGTTATCATTTGATTTATGGTTAATTTGTTGAATTTTCTTCAATTTTGCATAAAGTGTGAAACTGTGACTTATATGGTTTTGGTTAAAACTTAGACTAATATTTTTTATAGAAAAATAACAAAAAAATTTAACTCAAAAAATAGTATGATGTGTGACGGAGGCCCTGGGGCTATTGATCAATTTACTCCTTTGAACAAAAATGAACTTTTAAAAACGTAGAGTGTGCATATGTATGTATATCAGGTTTGATAGCTGTTGGTCATACGCACAATGCTTCATACTCAGTTTTACGAGATCAATCCGTGTTCTCGAGCAAAAGAAAAAATGATGATCCAAAAATCTGATTATAGCGGCCAAATTATTTTCTCCGAATTTTGAAAATTCACAGTTTATTGGCCTATATTTGCTTTGTATGCTATTTTAAACAAACATAGGCCAAAAACCCCACATAAGTATTTTCAAAATTTGGAGAAAAACAATTTGGCCGCTAAACTCAGATTTTTGGATCATGAAAACTTTTTTCTCGAGAACACGAAGTGATCTAATAAATCAGATTGAGCTGTGGGCCTCAGCTAACAAACTGGATATATGTATGTGCACGCTATGTTTTTTGTGTTTCACAGTGCATTACAGGACACAGGACATTATTGGCTTATGTACATACATATGTATGAAGAAGAACACCAAGCTTGCGCTGATATAAAGTCTGGTAAATTAGCTGTTTTGGCAAATTTTATGCGTTCCAATTTAATGCTTAACTGCTGCAAGTGTCAAAATTTCTTTTTTTTTTTGATAATTTATACTCAACAGTTTTGGATCTTGTTTTACTTTTCGGGTTTGTTTGCCATGTATCTTTATACTCTTTATGCAAACAGAAAAGGGCGGCGATAGCCAGAAGGGACAAATTTTATGCCCCACTTTTTTGTTGTAGGATGGAATCGCAGTTGTTT
>NW_016239054.1:0-1079 GCF_001687245.7 Rhagoletis zephyria | reverse complement strand
GATTCTTCTACCGTTTTTCCGATCGCCAAGATCGCCGTGTCATCAGCAATTAAAATTAATGAGAAAATAAAAAACGATACTAAAAAATCTTAGTTTAAGCTTTTTAGAAAAAAAGCTAAAAAAAAAATTGTTTAATAAAAACATGATTAGCCAATGAGTTAATGTTTTGAAACTAAAATTTTTGTTTTTCCCAAAATTTGAAAAAATGTCGAATAAAAGTGTAAAAAAGTGTATACTTATTTTTCCAATAAAATTAAAAATGGTTAAAGCCCAAACACACGCAATGTAAGAACTTAATTTGGCAGATATTTTTTTCAAAAGGTTTTGAAAAATATACCAAATAGTAATAAACTGTTTCAACTTGTAAAGGAAATTGCAGGAAGTTGCAAAACTTACTGAAAAAAACGAAAAATTCGCTGCCAAGCGCTTTCATCTAAAAGTAATAAACGCTAGTTATGTACATATATTTTTACACACATGTGTACATACGTATGTATGTATGTTTCAATGTACATATGTATATACATTAAAGTACATATAAGCCAATCTAAGCATTCAATGTATACATTTGCAGGTATGAACTTACAGAAACAACAACAACTACTCATTCAGCGCAGCAATCGACGATTCCAGCTAAGCAAAAAATCGTTTAAAAATTGAATCGATGCGAATCGAGTGCAATTGTCGACTGAATAGAGCAATGTACATGCATACATACGGGTGCTATTTATTGTGAGGCAAACAGCACTTTAGTTGCTAGGAATAGTACAAAAAAAAAAAACAAAGAAAACGAACCGAAAAAATCAACAAAAAAAAAACAAATAAATAAAAGTAGTAAAACAACAACAAAGTTGTGCAAAAAAGCTCAAGTTGTGCAAGTAAAGCTACAAAGTGTCAATTACAAATAGGCAACGCATTGTAGCAACAACCACAACAACACAAACAATAATTATTAAATAAAGAACCAACAACAAACGCTTAACCACCAACGAGTAAAATAAAAATCAAAAGTGAAAAAAAATTAATTTACACTCCAAAGCCAACAAAAAACATCAAACTAAAAAAACAACAAAAAAAAA
>NW_016239053.1:0-1080 GCF_001687245.7 Rhagoletis zephyria | reverse complement strand
AAAGCCTGCTTCTATTCTGAATGATGGTTGCACCAGCTTCCGAGAACAAACGCTCGCTTGTCACTGGTCGTTCAGCATAATAAGAACGGACTAAATGAACGATGTCGATGTTTTTCACTTTTCTAGTCGATGTATCGACGATGTATCGTCCAGCAAAACATCGATGTGTACATCGATAGTTTTCGACGAAACATCGAAGTTTTGAAAACATCGATGCATCGTTTGCTTCCCTACGAATACCGCAGACGATTTAACGATGAGCTATATGAGCTTTACAACGACATAGACGTAGAGCAGCGAATTAAAATTCAGCGGCTCTGCTGGCTAGGTCATGTCGTTCCAATGGACAGAAACGCTCCAGCTCTGAAAGTATTCAACGCGGGTCGCGATGCTGGTAACAGAGGAAGAGGAAGGCCTCCTCTGCGNGCGAAATGTCGGCTGACACCACACCAAAGATTTTTCGGGCTTTGTACATTTGCTTGCTTGCCGAAAATATGATATTTGCGTGAAATCGATTTCATGATTGCAAATTGATTTTTGCAGACATGTATGCATTTTTCTATTTCAGCTAAGTTGATAAGGTTTTCTGAGGCAATATTTTGACTTTTTTCCACAATCCTCTAAAGTCATGTAAAATAGACTTTTTTATAAAAACTATTTTATTATTATTTAATTAACCATACATATGTATGTATGTAGGATGGAAGTTAATATTTTATTCAGTTAAGGTTTGAATTAATGATAATTAGTGAAATTGAATAGCAATGTAGAGATGATTTAAATATTAAATTGAATATTGATGGTTCAGAGACAATCCAGGTATGTTAACACGACCGGCTGATTGATTATTCGAAGGANATGTATTAAATTGGATATTGGTGGTTCAGAGACGATCCAGGTATGTTAACACGACCGGCTGATTGATTATTCGAAGGAATGCTGCGACCGCACGACTGCAACGACTACTGTGGAACAACTGACTACTGAGATCGCTAAAGAGCCCAAAAAGGCACGATATCCGATGATAGGGGCGACTGAGAACTGGAACTTGACGACTTAAACTAGGGGTGATCGATAACC
>NW_016239052.1:0-1080 GCF_001687245.7 Rhagoletis zephyria | reverse complement strand
AACAGTTCGTTCCAAGGAAGAAAATCAGATCTTCAATTAGTTGAGGTGGTAAAAAACTGGTTGAGCATCAATGTTTAAACTAGCTTCTTTCCGTGCTGGGAAGCGGCACTCGTAATGTCGTCCTTCATACAGTTTACAGGTTGATTGCAATTTTGTGGTTAAGCTTGACGAAACGCAAGACCTTAATTTCAAGGTCATCTAGAGCCACCAGTAGCATTTTCTGCAGCTATATATCGCATCGGTGCATCGGTAGTCGCAAATATATACCAAAGGTTTAAGGTTAAGTTATAGTATCGTGGCCACTGTAGTTGAGTAGTTAATGGTGCGTACCCCACCATAGCACCAAGGTTCGAACCCTGGTTAACTGGTTAAAGGGCATTCCAAAAAAATTACGGAAAAATGCTTTTTTCTAAACAGTGGTCACCCCTCGGCAGGCAATGTCAGACCTCCGAGTGTATTTACGTCTTGAAAAATCTTCTGTTTGCCGTTCGGAGGGGGGCGTAAAACTGTTTGTTCCTCTATTTATGTAACAGCGTCAAGATTCACACCACAAATTAGAGAAAAAGATCGGCCAAACACTTAGCAAAAGTGCAAGCGATTGGCTTATACTTATGTAAGGGGTTAAATATTTAGCTAGATTTTTTTTTTAATCACACATCGGATATCAGGGCGCAAGTGTTACCTTAGCAGAAAGTAAGCCAATAGTATTGTCAGTGAGCAGTTGCGCTCCTGACAAAAATAATATTGTCAATGTCAACAGCTTATTGGCTACATCATCGCGGATCTGCAGTTTGATGAGTGGCCTGAGCGCATAGGAGTGCTCGCCCGGGTCGAATATGGACAAATAGCGTAGGCGCAGCTGTTCTCTGCACGAATAATTTCCATAAGCTATCAGACCATTGCAGCTAATGATAAAACGATACGGATTACGGAATATCGATAATGTTCTTGAGTTCTGAGTAGCATTGAGAAGTCGATACTTTTTGTGAAGTACTGTGTAAGTAACGGGAATACCAAAAATAATCAAATTGTTAAAGATTTTTTTATACCCGAGCGCACTTGTGCACAAGGGTATTATAA
>NW_016239051.1:865-1080 GCF_001687245.7 Rhagoletis zephyria | reverse complement strand
ACTGAACTAGAAATTTGGTTCACTAGTTCGTGTTTTCCCTACAGGGAAGGAATTAGTATCTTGTGCATTGTGGGTGTCGTAGGATGTCATGCCGTCGTCGATTCGCCACTTCTCGCTCGTTATGTTTGAGTTCCGGTCGCTTAACGAAAAATTTTGCATGTGAAAGCAACAACAAAGTTAGCTAGCACGGATAGACGATAGCAAGTTTGGTTGTA
>NW_016239051.1:305-833 GCF_001687245.7 Rhagoletis zephyria | reverse complement strand
AACACAGGGTGCTTCTAATGAAAATAAAAATTTTATGCTGAAATACACATGCTAAGCCCTTCGAAATTTTGTGCTGGGATATGCGTTACAGCTTCGCAAATTTTACCCCTACCGAAACCAAAGATGTATACACATCAAAAATGTATAGATTGTTATGAAGCTTGGTATCCAGAGATTTTCGTCGCCACTGGATACCAAGCTTCATAACAGAGAAACTTTTTAAGAAATCATCCGCCGTATTGGATCCTTCTTCTTCTTCTTTTTTGGCGCTGTAACCGCCTAAGCGATTTTGGCCGAGTTCAGCAAAGCACGCCAGTCGTTTCTACTCTGTGCCAACTGACGCCAATTGGAAATGCCAAGTGAAGCCAAGTCCTTCTCCACCTGATCTTTCCAACGCAGTGGGAACGCAGTTCGAACGACATGGCCAAGCCAGCGGAGCCGCTGTATTTAAATTCGCTGCCCTATGTCCATGTCATTGTAAAGCTTATACAGCTCATCGTTCCATCGTCTGCGGTACTCGCCGTCGCC
>NW_016239051.1:0-194 GCF_001687245.7 Rhagoletis zephyria | reverse complement strand
CTATGTCCATATCGTTGTAAAGCTTATACAGCTCATCGTTCCATCGTCTGCGGTACTCGCCGTCGCCAACGCGTAAAGCCCGTAAATCTTCCGCAAAATCTTTCTCTCAAACACTCCCAAGAGCCGCCTCATCATGAGTGACTTATAGAGAGAGGACTTTACTCCTGAATTGCCTACTCAGTCCAAAGTAGCAC
>NW_016239050.1:0-1080 GCF_001687245.7 Rhagoletis zephyria | reverse complement strand
TTGAAAATGCACCCCAAAAAAAAAGTGGTGAATATTTCCTTTATTATTATGAAATTAGGCCATAAACAAAACAAGTTACGAAGAAAACTCGATTTTGGTTAATTTATATAGTCTCGTAAGCTCCTTATGGTGGGAAATAAAAGGAATGCTAGTTGTTAAAACGTTAAGCTCTCAAAAGGTAGACGGCGACTGGACAATGTCTCTCCTTGAATCAGTATAGATATTCCAAGACGAAATGCGTGGAAACCGCACTTCACATAAATCGTATCGAGTATTGAAAAAGGATTGGCCATAAAGGAATAGGTACACGCTGAGAGTATACTTCGATATTGAGGGAGCCCCAATAATGTCTACCCGGAATATGTTATTAATTCGCTTATAATTATTATATCTTAGATTATAAACTTGACTGAAAGCCAAACATCGAAGACCGCTCCAGGAAAGCTATTTAGAAAAAAATATGCGTAAATGGGCATAGTTAGAGCAATAGTTAAATACTTTTAATACGCATAATAAAAATCCGCATAAAAAATTTCTTCATTTTTCATACAAAAACAGGGAATGCGTTCCAGCATTTTCAAAAACCGCATAAATTCAGATACAAAAAAAAAATACCACAACAAATACATGAAATATGTAAGAATACAAAGATAAATTAATCATCAGATACATTGTCTCTTACAGACTGAAATAAATAATAACAACTCTCTCTAGTGGTCGAAAAAATTGAATTCTGAAAATAAGGGTTATTCTTTTTCGAAATAATAAAAATCATAAAATTAAGGTTAAATTGGACGGATAATGAAAATCTACTTTAACGGTAAAATTTTTATTTGTATTATTAAGATCAAAACCGTTACAGTCCCTGATATTCATAGAAAATTTAAGACTTTTCATTAATAAAATTTTTATGGGGTTACCATGCGTAGAAAATTTAATTTCATCAACTAAATACAACAGAATGAATACGAGGCGACACTGGTTAAACTTTAAGGTTACATAAAACTTTAAAAAAATTCTACCCAAAAATTACTAAATAATGCATTCATCCGCTAATATGGTGCATAGGGTTGCCAACTA
>NW_016239049.1:0-1080 GCF_001687245.7 Rhagoletis zephyria | reverse complement strand
TATTTCCGGTTCCGCACAGGAACAATGCCAGAAGGTTAACAAGAAAAAACAAAAAACTTGAAGTGGAAATAACAGTACCAAAAATTCGAAAAACAGAAAAGTTGAAAACACGCACAAAACTAACAACATACTACAATTTAATGGTCATAACAACAAATACAGTACAGCAATAACCAGAGCAGGCCAAATATGCGATTGTAGCGCGTACGAATGCAAACGTGCCACATTAAAATTGAAAAATGTCGGTGGAATGTAGCAACCAAGGCCACCAGAGCCAGAGACAGCAGCCGCCAAAGCCAAAGAGAGGTAGTGAGGCAGCACAAGAAAAATGCTGAAAAGTTCATGGGTTAATGAAATTTTCATCTGGTGTACTCCATACAGTTTCATTTCGCTGTATATATATGTATTGCCTGCAATCACTTTGAGCCTGCCACACAGCGTTGCAAGCACTCGCACTTTGTCAANTGTGTGTGTGCAACTAAATGTAAGGAACCTTTTCTCATTTTCTCTAACTGCATATAAAGTATGGAGCAGAGGTTCCCAAACTTTTTTCTTGTAGACCACTTTATAAATTTTATAGGTTTCGGTAGATCCCCTGATGCTAACATTCTACCATAATTTCAGAACTCGTCAAAAACTTGAAGATTAGGTCTAACGATGGAAATTTTTGTCGCAGCTGAATTCCAAACTTTATTTTAAGTGAAAAAAAAGAAAAACAAAAATAGCGCATTTTCTTGTGTTCTATTTACTAAAATAACATCATTACAGACTTCATAATTTTAATTGGAGGGATGTGCTTGATGGATTGACAGCAAAATATCAATACTTGGCTTCAGTTTTAATTCATTCATTTTTAAACCAACAAAACCCGTTTTTACTCCAAGCTTTTCATTGAGAACCTGAAAATAAAGGAAAGACCGAAGCTTGAAATATTCATCAGAAACAAACAAGCAAGCTATTGATTTTTTGCACCCTTAATTTTTTTCAGTTGTGTATTATCCGCCTACATTGATATGTAGGTAAGGCTTAGGCAACATTTTTGTTCGTTACTTCACTTACAACTTGTGAGCCCCCCACTAT
>NW_016239048.1:0-1080 GCF_001687245.7 Rhagoletis zephyria | reverse complement strand
TATTGCTTGCCAAGTACTCTGCACCCCAATAGGCTGCCATCTCCGCATCCTCACTATTTTGGGGCAGTACGAAAGGCTGCGTTCTTTCGAGGCTTTCGATGTCCTCGACGCCGACTCTTTGTTGTTGTGGCCTGCCGCTGTTGCTGTCGCCCTCTCTGGAGCCACTTGGCTGGCCAGGGTCGTCGTGCTCGCCACTGGTGTTGTTGTTACTCGAATTACTCGACTGGTCTCCACCGCTGCTGTCACTTCTACTATAGCACTGAATTTCGTGCTCTGTTAGGCGCTTTATACGTACGCGCAAAACGCCGCCCTCCACTTGTTCGGCTACCAAATTTGCCTGTTGCTGCTGCTGTTGCTCCATCTTTTCGCGGACTTGTGCCTTGGCGCCCGCGGCACATCCTTTTTATTACCGACAGTGGACATTGCGCGATNCGGCGCATCCTTTTTATTACCGACAGTGGCCATTGCACGACCAACTGTATTTTCCTAGTTTTCCGGCACTTTTCCAGCAAAATTTCGGTAATTTTGCTGCCGTTTCACTTTCACATTGCATATTTTGTTTTTTTATTTGTTTATTTGTCATCCTCGCACAGCTGTGATTTGGTGTCGGGGTTGCTGACTATCCAAAAGGGAGTTTTGTAGCGTTGATGTGAACTGGAGTAGATTTCGGGTTGCCATTGCGTTATTACTCCTTTTCTTATTACGATTATTAGAATTAGTATTATTTTATTGTTATTAATATTCCTAGCTATTATTAATATTTATAACCAGGGAACGGATTTTTAGGACCTAAAAACCTATAAAAAAGGCAAAATAAAATAACGAAATAGGCTGGGAAAGGCAAAATAAAATAGCGAAAAAGGCAGGAAAAGGCACTAGGTGTTGCAAAAAAGGCAANAAAAAGGCAAAATAAAATAACGAAATAGGCTGGGAAAGGCAAAATAAAATAGCGAAAAAGGCAGGAAAAGGCACTAGGTGTTGCAAAAAAGGCAAAAAAAGGCAAAACAAAATAGCAAAAATGGCAGGAAAAGGCAAAATAAGGCACCTAAAAGACAGAAAATAGGAAGAACAATCAAAAAA
>NW_016239047.1:0-1080 GCF_001687245.7 Rhagoletis zephyria | reverse complement strand
ATTTTATTATTAATATATATAATTGTGAATATTGTGCAAGTGGCTATAATATTTANAGGACAATTGCAGCCATTAGCCAGAACGTCAACGAGGACAATTGCAGATATTTTAAGAGGGAACTTACCTATCTTAGCGAATAATTTAAGTAAGTGAATTATATTTTATTATTAATATATATAATTGTGAATATTGTGCAAGTGGCTATAATATTTAAAAGTGCTTGAAATTAGAAAAAAAACAGAACAACAATTAAATAAAGATGACAGACGCTTTACCAGTAGGCTTGGACTATGATGACATTAATAGAATTGTAGACAACTTAGAATTTGCAATAAACGCTCACGAGTTTACTGAAGAACCTGCACCAACATATGAAAATATTTTTTTTGGAAAGATATATTAACTGACGAAAGGAAAATGAAGTGCATGGAAAAAGTTTTTAAATTTATTGGGAAAAATAAAAAAGCGATTGCAGCGGACTATGACAATAAAGAAACTCTTGAAGAGGAATCAGTAGCAATGATTCGAATAATATATATAAAATACAGCTTATACAGCCAATAAATTATTAAAATTTCAGTTTATAAAAAATATTTTAATGGGCAATAGTCCCAGCAAACCCAAATACGAACGACTTTATTATTGCGAATACTGCCACGGAGCTCACAAAATAAATAACTGCCCATACAGAAAACGTTAGAAAACATAACGAGAATAATTGAATTTTTTATACATCCGGAAAACAATTTAAATACAAAACAGAAATATGGCGAACGGTGACTTAACCGTTGACCTTATTACGCGTTTAATCGCTAACAGTAATATAGGTCTAAGGCAGGAAATCGAACATTTACGTTCAGAACTAGAAGTGAATATGCGTAGGGCTACGGATTATGAAGCTGAAACAATTAATGAAAATATAGTGTGTCAGGAGTCCCTTGACGTGATAAAACCACTACCCGAATTTTTGGGAAAAATAAACGCGTATGTTAGCTGGAGAGAAGCAGCTCATAACGCGATGAGCCTGTACATACGTGAGAGGCAGTAGAAAATACTTCGCGGCTCTTACAATATTGAGAA
>NW_016239046.1:0-1080 GCF_001687245.7 Rhagoletis zephyria | reverse complement strand
CCGTCGATAAGAATGTTCGAATCGGCATAAAGTGTGCTCCACCCGCATAAAAGAATGCTCATTTAAACATACAAATAAGCTCCACCCGTCGATAAGAAACTGCCTATATATATACATATATGGGCAAATCTAAAACACAAGTAACCCTGGTGTTATTTAGCTTTATTTTCACTGTTGTAAACTAAATCAAGCTGGTTGCTTTTGGATATAATTCATTGACGTATACTTGAAGCCTCAAAAAAAAATTGGATCAATTTGCTGCATAACTTTTGAAATATAGGCGTTTAAATTAAAAAATAATAATGAAAACAAGGGAATTTTTTACGTAATTTTTAAGAGGGGCACAATTAATTATGTCATAACTTTTGAAGCACACCATATTCTGATTTGAAATTAAATGGGCATTTAGCACTTATGTGTACACTTCATATGTAGTAGGTAAGAAAAGTGTGCATTAAAAAATAACGAAATGGCAAGTAACTCAAAGTCTTTAGCTCCACATTTCACAATTTCNACAAAGCGGAGGGACCTACAGTTTTACGCCGACTCCGAACGGCGATTGTATTTTTATGAGAAGCTGTTTTTCATGGCAGAAATACAATCGGAGGTTTGCCATTGCCTGCCGACGGACGACCGCTGTTAAGAAAAAACCTTTTTTCTATATTTTTTGCGATGTTGCTTTGACCAGGGTTTGAACCCGGCCGAATATCTAGTCCTTATACAATTACATATACCTGCAAAATGCTTCAAAAAATTTGTCTCTAGAAGTGTGTAAAAACCCTGATTTACTACTTTTAATGATGCTCCTTCTTTTAGTCGGAATATTTCGAGAGTGGTATCAAAGCAACTTTTTTTCGACAAATGTTCTGATTGTTGCTCTTACTTAATTGGAGCCTTCTAAATTCAATGGCGTCCTCATTTTCACCCTATTGGCTCGACTTTTCGAGATAGCGGTACTTGAAACTTTGCTCAAATTTTAACAATTTTATAAAAAAGTCCCTGTGTTTTAAAGATATTTTACTAAAATATTACTTAACTGTTCCATAAAATCATCGAAATCGGTTCACTAAAACATCTAGC
>NW_016239045.1:0-1080 GCF_001687245.7 Rhagoletis zephyria | reverse complement strand
TTTAATGTTCGGCTTCGCCCGAACTTAGACTTTCTTACTTGTTTATCTTTTAATTGGTTTCATTAATAAAAAGCAAATAAATCTTTCATTGATTTAACTTACAATTTCTTTCTCGATTTAAGAAGAATTTCTACTTAAAAAATATCTACTTATAGAGGTACATACTATATCATGTGTATGTATATACATATGTGCAAATGTTTCATTAGCTATACTTCATTTTCAGTTGTTTCTCAGTGTAAACATTTATGAAAATTTAATTTTGTTGTTAATTTATACCTATTAATTGCAATCATAAAATAAAGAATATGAATATTTCAGCTGAAAATTTCATAAAAATAACTAAGATCTAGTTTTGAAAATTTGCGACACATAACATAAAACAATCCTTCAAGCGCACTATAAAAGGAAATTGACAAATCGTGTGATGTGATCGAAACACTACAAAATTGCATAAATAATAGCTTTTAGAAAAGTTGATGACCATTTTTTTAATTGCTGTAATTTTTTACAAAGTTTAAATCTATGATTTATAGAATGAACTATATTTTTATAAAAAATAAAAATAATTTGAAATAAATATAAATATAATAATTAGTGGCAAAAATATTGAGTCGTTTTGTTATTTAGGTTTTGCGCAATACTGTATACATGTCGATGTGGTCATATAAACGTACATACATATGTGGCAGAATTTTCGCAATAGAGAAAATAACTATTACCAATTCATCTCAATTGGCCAAAAATTTAAGCATTCATCACCCTACTTTCCACTGCTCTCTGCGCCATATGTACATACAAATACATATACATACATGATACATATGTATGTATGTATGGATGTACGTATGTATGTATGAATGTATGTATATACCTGTATATGGTATTTCATTAGCCTGATATAATTTTGATAATAAAGACATATCGGTACAAACAAACAACACCAAAAATAACCTAACTAAAAACAAATAAGCCATGGCCAACAAATTTGAGATAATTAATCATTTCAAAAAAATAACAATTTTTTGCTTGATCATGTTCGCATTAAAATAGTATGTACTTATTTTTAAAATGTGTATT
>NW_016239044.1:0-1080 GCF_001687245.7 Rhagoletis zephyria | reverse complement strand
AATTCAAGGAGCGCATCTTCAGTTGAGCGGCCTGATCTAAACCCGAACTTTTTTGAGCTAAAGAAGCTTTTGTTTTCAAGAAATAGTAATATACGACTTTTTAGTGCTTTTTCGAAAACTTTGGAGGCAGATGGCAACAGAGAAATTGGCCTATAATTATTTTTGTCCTTCTTGTTACCCTTTTTAAATAGAGGTATAATGATCGCACATTTCAACTGTTCAGGAAAGACACCTGAGTAAACACTAGTATTAAAAAAGGTCTTGCAGAGTGTGTCCAGAAAATGTATTCAAGTTTTCTAAACCATTATCCAATTCTTAAAAATTTGGCTAAAGTGTTTGGAAACAAAAAACGTGTTTTTGCTTTTGTCGATTTTAGGGTGCATGTGGGTAGACCCGACAGATTTAGTGTTATCCTATAGGCCAATACCTGTCCAACGATACCTTATACATACAGTGACGGGCAAAACTGTAACATGGTTTAACAATTTTTGTTTCAACCACCGCTATATTTCCAAGTTCTAACGACTTTCATCCTTTTGTTGAATATTCTTGTTGGTACATCCCTACTCCATCTCTCATAATGATTTGAAGTCAATACAACAACAATAAAAAAAAACAGCAGACAAAAATGTAAATTAAGGCAGATGTTACAGTTTTGCACTCACTCTCAGTTTTGCATTTGACAGTTATCTTTTACTTAGTTGGAAGTCAGATGACTTTTTTCTATATTGTATTTTATTGAAGAAGTGATCACCAGTAAATAACATAGTTAATCAGGAACCATAAATGTAAATAATAGATTTACTGCGGAAAGGCGGAACCGCACGAAAATGGCAAAAAATTTTGGAATTTGCTACATAAAAATGTTAAGACTTAAAAAAAATATAGCCTAAAGTGTTCCCAAGGACAAAGGAAGTCTGTTAAAAAATATTACGGTACGATATCTTGTGAACTTAGAAGCAAGTAGCGATGCAGCCACTATTACAGAAGCGCTTAAGGTATCAAAATTTAATGCAAATCAATAGACAGCTAGGCGAAGAATTGCCAATTTGAGCTCAAAGGCATCATAAAGAAGAAAAA
>NW_016239043.1:0-1080 GCF_001687245.7 Rhagoletis zephyria | reverse complement strand
ATCGCAAATTCGCAAAAGCCGAAAAACCTTTGAATTAATTGCTTCGTTTGAGTTTTGATTGCAATATTCACGCCGGCCTATAAAAAATGAACCAAATAACTACATAACGGCCAAATTTACAGTGGGATTTTGTTCGAGGATGTAACGCGCCAGTGAACAAATAAAAAAAATACACAAAAAGAGTTGCTTTTTTTCATACAATAAAAAGTGCATGAAGTAATACAGTAGAGTCTTCGCGCTTATAATACTAAACTTATTTTATTTAATTTACTTAATACCACTTCTTCGCACATTTCACAGAGTTATTTGTGGATGCACTCACTGTCGGTTGCTTTCTGCACTTTACTGGTCGGGTTGCTCAGTGCCTTAATTTTTGTACGTTTTATGCAGCACAGTGTGCAAGACACGGGCGTTACCGAAAACTAGCTGAGGATTTATAAAAATATTGCATTTGCTTTTTGTCTTTTTAATAACTTCATTGCAAATAGTGTTATTTAAATTAAGGGTTCTTTTTGAAATTTTATAGGTAAAGTGCAAATAGTCTACAAGAGCAAGGCCAATCACGATTTTTGCAAGTGATAACAGGATATGAGAACGGATCCAGAAAGTACTAAAAATCTAGTTGTCTTTGTGCTTCCTCCGCTCCTGACAAGCATCCCCATAAAAGTGCTAAAACTTTCCATGCAATCAAAACAAAAATCGGGTCTTATAACCTAATTCACCCCTCCAATGTCGTACTTTATTTTATTGTATAGCAATACAGATACGTAAATACATAAATATATATAAAAAAGGTTGATGGTTGGCACTGTACAAAAGCGAAATTTAATTAGGAAATTCTTGTTGAGTGCATAAAGCCGCAGCCACTGCAACGATTCGCAAAAGCCTGGCATCGAGCGCGCAAGGGCAGATCTTTTGGCTGTCTCACTTTCGCTTTTCGCACTTCCTCGTCCTTGTTTGGTTGAAGTTAGTGCATTGCGTCCTTTTTTCTGTTACATTGGCATTGCCTTTTCGCTGCCATTGCGCCTCCGTCCTTATCCTTTTATTGAGTTTACTTATAAACTTTTGCGACTTGGTCAG
>NW_016239042.1:0-1080 GCF_001687245.7 Rhagoletis zephyria | reverse complement strand
AAAAAGTTGGAGATGAGGGCCCCTATAAAAGTAAAGATGAAGATATAGGTAGAAAGATTAAAATAAAGATAATTATAGAGAAAAGGATGTATGTAGATATACATAGATACAGAGACTGAATCCGGGAACTATTTCGGGATTTTAAAAATGTTCGGTATTCTCGGAACTTACCGATATACTAATAGATATTTTTATCGATTTTTTATCAAATTTGTTATCGATATTTTTGGATCTTATCAATTACTATCGATATTTTTGGAACTTTTCGATTACTATCGATATTTCTATCGATATGGTTATCTATTTAGCTACCGATATTGTTACCGAAGATGTTATCGATATTTTAATCGATTTTGTTATCGATATTTATATCGATATATTTTATGGATTTTCTTATCGATATTTTTCTCAAAATTTTTATCGGTGTTTTTATCGATTATGTTATCGACATTTTAATCGATTTTGTTTACGATTTTGCTATCGATATTTTTATCGAACTAGTTACCGATGTTTTTATCGGTTTTGTTATCGATATTTTGATGGATGTTACTATCTATTTTGTTATCGATACAGTATAGATACAAATATAGCTAAAAGAAACAAAATAACAAATGTAATTAGAACGAACATGGAGATAGAAAAAAGAAAAAAATATAAAAGCAGATGACAATATGTATGTACATTGGTTATGTGATACATACGTATGTAACGTAAGTTTCACTTCTCGAGCACTCACTTTTTATTGAATCATGTAGATGCGCCTTGTACAGTTCTACAAGTAACGAAACTCTTCTTACCATTTTTTCTGGGAGACTGTTGATGTATGGCATAGCAGTGTTGATAATTTCGATACCTTGTACTTTTTTGANAAATTTATATGCGGGACGTGTTTTGTGGAGCTGAAGCAGAATTGTCCCTTTTTCAGAACAAAGAAAAACTAAAAGAGGAAGGTAATCTAAATTTTAGAAAAAACGTAAACAATTTTGTGTAAATTTTTGTCGTACTCCGAAGAAAAAAGTTTATTTTAATGACAAAGTTCTATTATGGGCTTTAAGACTGAACCTTTCTGTATTATGAGGC
>NW_016239041.1:0-1080 GCF_001687245.7 Rhagoletis zephyria | reverse complement strand
TAGGAGGTGGCATCCGAAATACAAGTATCGAATTCCATTTAAACATCCATGTCAACTCCACCAATGGTTGGAATCCATCACTTTTGATTAGGATGAATTTTGGCCAGAATTTTTCATATATCATGTAATGAAGATCTGCCAAAGAAAAAAAAGTTCAACATTTCACAATTCCCCGGATTTAAAATTTATTTTGGGGTTATTCAAAAAGTTATTACAAAAATATTTCTGGGCTCATCTTAATGGTTGTTTTGAAAAAATTTTTGAAGAAAAATATAGAATTTCAAAAAGTTAAAAATCGTAAAAGCTAAAACTTAGCATATACATTTTTAGCTAAAAAAAGATCACATCTTAAAAGAAGCCTTAAAAATTCCAGGATTTTTTTAAGATCAGTTGGACGTATTGTATGAAAAAAAAATTGTTATTGCTTTTTAAATTTTCGATCTTTTTCTCTTTATATTTCTAAACATTACCTTTAAAATGAGACCACAACCATTTTTAGTTTTTGAGATATTTTGAAAAAAATTATTGCAAGATCCCCNCGCCAACAACATGACAAGGCAGAGAGTAGGGCACTGAAGTAGGACCATGGTAGTCATTGTTGGTATTTTATCGTATCACAGATAAGCTCACACAACGCTCTATCGCACACTAACTAGCTTGTCAGTGCTTATTTTAGTTTTTGTTGGCAATATCATTGTTTTGATTACACACAAACTATGCAGTCGTAGGTATGAGTACTTTACTTATTAAAATGACGTTTAAAGTGTATTTAACTAGTAAGCATGTACATATGTTTGTGTAAGTGAGTGAATGTGCATATGTTTGTGTTGTCACGAGTGGCTTTATATCTACATTTACATGCCTTATGGGTTAGAGTGTGGATGTTAAATTAGGATATGTGTAGATATTATTTCTTTTAAAAAGCTATACTGGTAATAACTGTATGCCAATTGTTTTTGGAAAATACTAATTGCAAATTCATGTACATATTTAAGATATAATTATGTATTGAACCGGTGATACGAAAGGTGAAAAAAAATGTTGATAGTGTACTACAACAAAGACAACTTGAAATCGATT
>NW_016239040.1:957-1080 GCF_001687245.7 Rhagoletis zephyria | reverse complement strand
AAACGTACAAATGCATTGATTGCACTGCACGTGTTAATTTCAAAGTTGTGTTTGTCGAAAAGTTATTTATATCGATAAAAACTGTGCATTATCATTTTTCACTGCTATACTCGTATTATATGT
>NW_016239040.1:0-754 GCF_001687245.7 Rhagoletis zephyria | reverse complement strand
CAGAGAACGTATATTTATAGAGAAGGTCCAAGAACTGTGAATGCCACATTTTTCGAGCCAACTAAACTGGCGAAGCGCATTTTAAGAGCGACAAATATTTGGAATACTTAACAGCGAAAGCAAAATACGAAGCAGAAAAGAAGAATGTTAACAGAGCTAAATCACACGAGAGCATTTGGAATGTTAATTAAATATGGATATTGATAATTTTGTGATATTTTGGGAAAATTTTCAAATAGAAAACCCAAGTAAAAAAAATTAAATTTTTTTCAATGATTTGTACAAGTAACATGAAATTAAATCGAAAATAGTATATAACATTCCCGATTTTTGTGATATTTTATTAATAATTGCAAATAGAAAAGTCCCATGTGTTTGTGTTTTTTTGTGAAAATATTTTTTGATACAAAAATCCTTTTCCCCGGTGATTTCCACAAATACTGTGAAAATAAATCGAAAGGTTATATAGCATTTTTCGATTTTGGTAATATGTTGTTAGATTTTCAATTATAAAACTATTGGTATTAGATTTTTTTTGTGAATAGTTTTTAGGGGAAAAAATAATTTATTCTCGGTGATTTGTACACACAACGTTCAAATAAATCGAAAATATTATATAACATTTTCCAATTTTTGTGTTATTTTCAAGTAAAAAACTAAACTAAACTTAAAAAAAACCTGTGAAAAGAATTATTTTCCTTTTTCTTGTAGAGATCTCACAAAACTAAGTCGAAAGTCTGTATGAATTTTTTCC
>NW_016239039.1:904-1080 GCF_001687245.7 Rhagoletis zephyria | reverse complement strand
CAGCAGAGCGAATCTGAGAATTTTCTCGACGAGATCTATGTGCCTGGGTGTTCCTCACCTGCTCAGAAGAGCGAATTTCGGAGTTCTCTCGGCAACATCTATGTGCTTGGGTGTTTCTCTCCTGCTCAGCAGAGCGAATTTGAGAATTTTCTCGACGATATCTATGTGCCTGGGTA
>NW_016239039.1:0-779 GCF_001687245.7 Rhagoletis zephyria | reverse complement strand
CAGCAGATCGGTTTATCGGATCTAATCGGCGTCTAGAGCGATTTTCTGTATCTTGGGACTGCTCATTGAACCTATTTTCACAATCTTCGCGAATAATTTGCATTCTCCTTCTATTCTCAGTGCGTCGCAATAAAAGAGATTTCCTACTTAACCTTGGCATGATTGTCTTGTATACACTTATTCTAAAACTAATATAAATTATGTATAATAATTAAAATTATAAAATATTTACGAAAATTCTCTGCCGGTGATATGTTCAGCTCGTCTGGTTGTCCGTCCGCTCCAAGTAGTTCTTCTTCTTTCCCTCTCTGGATATTCTGGATTCATGGGCGTAGCCAGCCTCCCTAACTTTAAAATTTTCCTTATATATATTTAAATAGTACCCTGAAATGCCAGCTTGATAGGGTCGAGCCCCCCCCTAAATTTCATTCGGGCTACGCCGATGCNTTCAGCTCGTCTGGTTGTCCGTCCGCTCCAAGTAGTTCTTCTTCTTTCCCTCTCTGGATATCCTGGATTGTAGTATATATTGAAGTTGTTGAATTTGATGCTGCTATGTTCTTCGCAATGAAACACTTTTTGGATTTTGTTTTGAAGTTTTCATAATATCATTTAATTACAACGCTTTTATCAACTTGCAATGTTGTGCGTCCAGAAACTTTCAATGTTGTGGATCCAGAAACTTTCAATTTTGTGTGTCCGACACCAAAGCAAAGCTTTAAAAAGTTCCTATTAAAAAGCATAGTGCATAGGGCGACAGCTGTAGTGAATAGGGCGAGGTA
>NW_016239037.1:0-1080 GCF_001687245.7 Rhagoletis zephyria | reverse complement strand
TAAATATCTTTAATTGGACATACACATTGTACATAAAGGAAGTTCATAACAAAATAAAAAAAAATATATATGTATGTATAGTTAAAAAATAAAATAATCAAAACCATTTGGATTGATACCCATATATTATAACCCATATAACTTTTTAAATAATTTTAATATTTTGAATTTAATTTCTATTATGTGGCAAACCTTTTTTGAAAAATAAAACCGTATTGCACTTCTACATACCAATCTCGTCAATTCTCGGTGCAGATGTAGTGACGGTGGGTTAAATATTTTACGTAAACATCTCCGAACTCGATTATTTGCATTTGATTTTCTAACATCTGGCAACCCTTTTCAAGAACCAAACCAAAACCACGTAAAAGGAAAGCCTTTAATATATATATGTGACACGTAAAGTTAAAAGGGACCTACGGTCAGAAAAAATTGGTTTTCACTTTTTCATCGACTCTTATAGTAAACGGGCCACTCTTTCCAATGCAATAAACCGTAGCTTTCTAGTTGCATTAGTTTTTTCACAATTTCACTTCAAAGTTAGGTACCTTCACACAAAAAAAGTACAAAAAAATCAAATCTGATAAACTATTCTGAAATTAATCAAATTCGCTTGAAACTCGTTACTCGGGTGTTTTCGAACATCGGATTCGTAATCACTGACCTCGTTTTCGGTGTCAACGACATCTTTGAGTTTCACATGAATCCGAACAAGTTTTAAATTTTTTCCGCCATTTTGGATCCGCCATTTTGAATTTAAAAAAACGAACATCGGATTCGTAATCACTGACCTCGTTTTCGGTGTCAACGACATCTTTGAGTTTCACATGAATCCGAACAAGTTTTAAATTTTTTCCGCCATTTTGGATCCGCCATTTTGAATTTAAAAAAACGAACATCGGAGTACCTATCAGCGACCCCGAAAACCCCCGAATAACGAATTTCAATCCATTAAAACGTTCAGAAGCATCAAAATCAACGTGGTAAACTTCAAAGTCGTTTTTCTCGAAATCTTTTTTTCTGAGCTTAGATCCCTTTTAACTTTACGTGTCACATATAAATATATTTAACGCTTTAAGG
>NW_016239034.1:0-1080 GCF_001687245.7 Rhagoletis zephyria | reverse complement strand
TGTGCTCAAAATCGAAGACTGGCCTTTGGATGCATTGCACAGCCAGCAGTTTACCAGAAAAATGAACAACAAGACTGGCCTTTGGATGCTCAGCACAGCCAGCAAACTTCTTTGCAACACAAATTCATCACTGTCACCACTATCACTACTGTCACCACTGTCACCACTATCACTACTGTCACCACTGTCACCACTATCATCACTGTCATCACTGCTGCCATTGTCGTAAAGAAGGTAAAAGGAAAAGTTGTGTTTAAACAAATCGGTGACTGGAAGCACAAAGTCAGGCAAAACATAAGCAGTTGATCTTATTGGTTTTTGTTGGGTGATGTTGGTACAGAATCTCGTAATCACAGGTTAAAAGGTGTCGTCAAATAATTGAAAAAAAGAGGTCACAAAACACTATTTTAGTAAAACGGAGTTGAAGGCATTTTCATCAATACTTGGTAGTACACACGGTAGCTCCTCTCTAACTAACCAGCCATTATTGGTGGCGGCTCATTTTATACTGTCTCTTCACTAAAGTACTTATCACTTCAACTTGTCGGCACTCTTTAGCAAGTTAGCAATGACCGCTCAAAGTTTGCGCGCGATTCTTCTGCTGGATAACTCTTGATTAAAAAATCTCATTTCTAGCAAATTGAAAATTAAAAATGAGAACAAAAAGAAAATAAAAATACAAATAAGTAAAAAATGCAAAAACGTAAAAATTGCTGAAATGGTAAAAAAATTGGCAAGGTTCCTAACGGTTAATAGAAGTTTTAAGTTAAGGGTAAAGTTTTGTTGCGTAAAGTTCACTGAACAGAGGTTTAGCCAAACAAAAAAATGCAAAACCTAGCCGCCGGTAATGGTGCACTGTTCTCTGCACTTTTCTGCTGATTTCCCCCTTATTTTAAATCATTAACCAGCTACTTCCCTTGCTAAAAAACAGTTTTTTTGTTCTAAAACATTACCGTACGAGGCCGTTTCTACTGCGGCTACTGAAGTATGAGTGATCATTTTTTAGGCTCGGCCTAGAAGCCGCCGCTAAGCGGCGGCTATTGGAGTATCTTTAATGATCGTCGAAGTTGGGAATGTCAA
>NW_016239033.1:0-1080 GCF_001687245.7 Rhagoletis zephyria | reverse complement strand
GAGCAATCGCCGCACCGAGTCCACCACCCCGCGTGGAACACACCTCGGCTGAGGCAAACGTTTTTCTCCAAGTCCCACCTTGTGACACGGAGGCATTTTACGGCGGTTACGAAGAATGACCCGCTTTTCGTGGNCTTGAATTATATGAGGTGACCAAAGCTGAAATTGCCGATCAACTGTCTTTGATTAGAGCAATCGCCGCACCGAGTCCACCACCCCGCGTGGAACACACCTCGGCTGAGGCAAACGTTTTTCTCCAAGTCCCACCTTGTGACACGGAGGCATTTTACGGCGGTTACGAAGAATGACCCGCTTTTCGTGGCATGTTCACAGCGGTGTACATCAACCACCCGAAACTCTCCCGTGCTCAAAAATTGTATCACCTCCGATACAAAACCCAAGGGAAAGCTGGCTCCATCGTCAAGCAATATCCGCTAAGCGATGATAACTTCGAGCTGGCCTGGGAAGCTTTACGGTCACGATACGAAAACAAACGTATCCTGGTTGACAACCAAATTCAAATTTTGATGACTTTGCCGACTATTCGATCCGATAATAGCGAGCAACTTCAAAGGCTGCAAACATCAATTAACAACTGTCTGTCAGTTCTTAATTCACAAGACGTCCAGACAGACAGTTGGGATCCCGTATTGGTGTACATATGCTCATCCAAATTGCCCGAAACCACACTGTCACTTTGGGAACAATTTCTCTCTTCTCGAAGAGATTTACCCTCATGGTCACAAATGGACGATTTTCTTACTTCAAGATACGAAGTAGTCGAAAGACTTAACCGGCTTCATCCAAGCCAAAATAAACAAAAACCAGTCGCTCATCAAAATGCTGCGCAAAACAGGTCCTTTAACAGGACGCAAACCTTTGTGGCAGAACCTAAGAGGGAACCAACATGCTCNAGCGATGATAACTTCGAGCTGGCCTGGGAAGCTTTACGGTCACGATATGAAAACAAACGTATCCTGGTTGACAACCAAATTCAAATTTTGATGACTTTGCCGACTATTCGATCCGATAATAGCGAGCAACTTCAAAGGCTGCAAACATCAATTAACAACTGTCTGT
>NW_016239032.1:0-1080 GCF_001687245.7 Rhagoletis zephyria | reverse complement strand
GACTGATTAACTCACTGGTTTGATAAACCAGCACCGATTCCGGCCACGGTTCAGCCTGGTGAGTGATGACACAGACCACCTTTGCGCGCTGGCATATCGTTATGCGTCGGGCAAGGGGATGATCAACGGCCAGAGGCAGCCAGCATGCGCCGGCGGCGAGCACACCTAGCACGGTGGCAATTTGTTCAATGCCTTTGGGGAGATTGATGGCAACAATATCCTCGGGTTTCACGCCGCGCTGACGCAGTTCAAAACCAATCTGCAGTGCGCGTTGCGCTAATTCCTGATAGCTGGTGGTACGATTGGCAGTAATAACGGCGGGTGCGTGTGGCTGATGTTTTGCCTGTGCAAAGAAACCGTCATGCAGTCTTGCGGGCTCAATACTGAGTGCCGTGGCGTTGACCCGGCTGCGCATGGCCTGAGTAACGGGAGGCAGGGCGATATCGGGCACATCACGCCACTCCTGTTCAATCAGCGTATGCAGGCGTGCTAACCAACAGCTGAACATCGAACTGACCATCTCAGCAGGAAATAAGCTGTCCACGCTATCCCAGTTAAGTAGTAGGCCTTCACGCGTTGGGTAGCTTTGATGATCAATCCAAACCTGAGGCGTTTGAGAAATCATCCAGTGCAGTGTGCCCAGCGTTTGTTCCGCAGCTTCCGGAAGAAAAGGCTCGCCGAGGTTAAGAGCAAATACCACAGGCGCGGTGCGGGGAGCAGTCCCTTCCAGACGTGCTAAATCACGCAACACCTCTACACCTGAGTAATCGGCCTGGGCAATGTCACGGTGCAGTTGTGACTGCAACTGTTGCAGGCGCTGCACGAAGGATGCCGGTTGGCGGAAGTCAACTTCCAGCAGCAGCAGCGTGGTGAAGTCGGCGACCATATCGCCTACGTCTGGCACAAGATCGTTGCGGTTGAATAACGGCACGTTGAGCAGGAAATGTTTGTTCTCACTCCAGCGCGCCAGTACTTCGCAATACAAGGTCAAAAAAACTACGGCAAGGGTGATGCCATGCTGTTTGGTTTTGTCTTGCAAAATCGCCAATTGGTGGTGCTTGATCAGATAGTCGCGTCGGG
>NW_016239031.1:0-1080 GCF_001687245.7 Rhagoletis zephyria | reverse complement strand
ATACAAATTGTTAAAAGTTAGTATGCAGAGTAGAATTTTGGTAAAAAAAATAATAGTATCTGTTGAAAATCTTTGAAATCGGGCAATAACCACGCCCACTTGCCATATAACGGTAATTTACAGAAACACGAAAACTGCGATAAATCAGTAACTNTGATGAAGCTAATTCACTCAAAATCGATGATTGCAATAACCACTTATCAAAAAATTAGTTTATTATAAATTTTTGGACAATGGGCGTGGCGCCGCCCACTTATGACTACAAATGTGTATCTCGGTAACCGATTTATCAATTTCTACCAAACTCTGTTCAAATCGGACTAAAATTACACCCACTTTCCGTATAACGGTAAATTTCAGATATACGAAAACTCCGGTATTTCAATAACTGAGGACGCTAATTTACTCCAAATCAATAGTTACAACAATCTCTTAACAATAAATAAGACTGCCATAGACATTTAGGAATTGGGTGTGGCATCCCCACTTTATGACTACAAACCTGGTTTAATTATATCATTAAGTCTAACTCAGCATATTATCGAAAACGTTTGAAATCGGGGAAAACACCCCTGCCTATCGTGCAAAGGTAGTTTAGAGAAAGCTGAAACAAGTTGATTATAGATCTTTTAATGTTATTCTTAACATTCGCATCCGCATTCCGAAAATTGGCATTCGCAATCCCTAGTAGGTACATACATACATATACGTATCTGCGCTCCATATTATTATTTGGCTGCCCTTGAGAGCAATATTTTCGCATCTGCAAAAATTTGTGTGGCCTCCAAAAGCCATGCCAATACATTTTTCGCAAACTA
This sequence comes from Rhagoletis zephyria, assembly GCF_001687245.7. Taxonomy (NCBI): domain Eukaryota; kingdom Metazoa; phylum Arthropoda; class Insecta; order Diptera; family Tephritidae; genus Rhagoletis; species Rhagoletis zephyria. The sequence continues at coordinate 262 of NW_016239031.1, read as the reverse complement.
AAAATCCTTGAAACTCAAGATAGCGTCCTTCATTTGGCGAGATGGCATTGAACGCGGTCGTTTGGAGTCTCATTTCGCAGTCAGGGTGAACCCAGTAGCAAAAGTAACAACTACAAACATACTTTTTTTTAGCCAATCGGCAGCATCGTAGCAGTCGACAACAATAGCTCTCATGCTTGTTAATTGAATTCACTTATATGCCGTGCTTTGTATAGCCATGAACCAAAAATACAAGATCACCTAATCAAAGAAGCAAGAAAAA
>NW_016239030.1:0-1080 GCF_001687245.7 Rhagoletis zephyria | reverse complement strand
TGTATATTTGTCACTGGCCTTTGTCATCAAGTGGCAAATCAGATATTTGTCATATGCGTAATTTTTATTTGGCTTATGTAGCAGCATTGCGTTCACACGATTTGGCCGCCAGGGTTGTTTTTCATTTGCCACAAGAAGGCAAATATTTAGCTTTTCTGATAAATGACAAATGTAATTTAGCGTTCACATGATCTGTCTACGAATTTGACAAATTTTTAGCCAAATGTACAAATCGTGTAATCCCAGCTTTACATATGTGTAAGCGCCAATCTAATATTATTATTATACAACTAATTTCAACTTAACGAATCATTCCGTTGTTTATGTCAAGATTTTAGCTCTCATTCCAACACGTTTGACATATCGGACACGATTTTACAACGCTTTTATCAACTTGCAATGTTGTGTTCCAGAAACTTTCAATGTTGTGTTCCAGANTTTTAAGAGGATTGGCAAATTTTAAAAGGTACAATTGGCAAATATTTATATGCAAAATTATGTTTGAAATATGTATTTTTAGGGATAAATCGATACAAGTAAATCCGAGTACATACTCGATTCTTTTCTCAATTTACCAAGTAGTTTTTTACTCGATACTTTTTACTGCGATCCAAGTAGGGATCGAAAAAGAGTACTTGTATCGGAAGCGCAAAACTTATTAGGGGTATTCTCTGAGTCTTGCAAAGCCCTTGCATGGGGCACAGATTGCACGGATTGCACGGTTAAAACCGGTTTTCGTATGGGACAGCTTTGCAAACTGTGCAATCCGTGCACCGTGCAAGGGCTTTGCAAGACTCAGAGAATACCCCTATTATGCTTCAGCATCTTTTTTGAAAAGCAACCCATTAGAGGAATGGGAAGATATGCGCACTACATTTCCGCAGCTATATAAGCAAGCCCGTCTATACATAACGGTTGTTGGGTTATCTGTCCCTTGCTAGAGGCTTTTCTAAAAAAACAGGTACAACTATCAGGCATGTTCTAAAATTCGAAAATTNGAAAAAGAGTACTTGTATCGGAAGCGCAAAACTTATTAGGGGTATTCTCTGAGTCTTGCAAAGCCCTTGCATGGGGCACAGA
>NW_016239029.1:0-1080 GCF_001687245.7 Rhagoletis zephyria | reverse complement strand
CAGAAATTAAACATCTTATTGGGAAAAATGCTATAAGTGCGTGTACCTCAAGTGAGGATTAGTTTGTATCATCGTATTTCTTAATTGCAAAACCGAATGGTGGTAAGAGATTTATTTTGAATTTGAAAAAGCTTAATGAATTTATGGTCGCTCCTCATTTTAAACTTGAAGACTGGAAAACAGTAGCACAAATGATAGTAAGAAATGCTTTCATGGCTTCAATCGACCTCGAGGATGCATATTTTCTTATACCAATCCATAAAGATTTTCGAAAATTTTTGAGATTTAGCTTCGCAGGACAGTTGTTCGAATTCAACTGCTTACCCTTTGGTTTATCAGTGGCTCCTTATATATTTACTAGGGTGATGAAACCAGTCGTCAAAGAGTTACGATCAAGAGGGTGGCAATCGGTAGTGTATCTCGACGACATGCTACTGTTGGGAAACTCAGAAGCACACTGCAGGAAGAACATAGTAGACACGAAATCGCTCCTACATAGGCTAGGTTTCAAAATAAATTGGCAAAAATCCCAATTAGACCCGTCCCCGGTCTGTAAATTTTTGGGGTTCCTAGTAGATACACGTAAATTCTGTATAAGTCTTCCACTAGAAAAGCGGGAAAAAATCAAGAGGGCAGCGGAGAATTTAAAACTGATGTCTAAGGTGAAAATTAGTTTTCTGGCACAGTTTATAGGTTACCTTGTCGCAGCGTGCCCCGCAGTTCAGTATGGAATGGTTTATACCAAACAGATGGAGAGACAAAAATTTCTGGCTCTCAAGAAATGCGGAGGAGACTACGACCAAGAAGTACATATTGATTCATACATTCGGGAAGACCTAGATTGGTGGATAAAGAATATTGGAACGGTTGATAATCCCATCAGAGAAGGGAAGTATACCTTAGAAATTTTCTCCGATGCATCGCTTTCTGGTTGGGGAATTGCATGCGGAGGTAATCGGTCACATGGTTGGTGGAGTGACAGGGAGAAGCAAGACCACATTAACCTACTTGAGTTAAAAGCTGCTTTCTATGGATTAAAATGTTTTGCAACAGACAGCAGGTCTACGGAAATATTACTCA
>NW_016239028.1:0-1080 GCF_001687245.7 Rhagoletis zephyria | reverse complement strand
ATACAGATTCAAGGACGATTCACCATCGAGCCGGATCATTGTTTCCGCATGAACTTCTTCACGGGCATAACGCTTTCGTTAGGTTATTTAAGACGGCAATGGAGGAGATGCTTTCTGACGACCACAAAACCCAATGTGAACGTGAATTGTGGTAAAAACCTTGTACCAAATATTTGAATAAAGAAAGAAATTTTGGGCGGGACGAAGTTCGCCGGATCTGCAAGTTAAATAAATAAAAGAAAAATAGCCAAAACTAATCAAAATGCCACTTGACTTAATCAGCGAAGATTCTTTTCGCGTTGTTCATGGTCCTTAGACGCCATAAAGAAAGGCACCTATGGGCATACATACACAATAATAAAACAACAATCAAAGACAATTAAAGTGAACATTTATTACAAAGCACAAAAGTGATTACATACCAATCCACGAACAATATCACTAACGGGAAGGACAGTGCCTTATATGTACAAACAATAATAAAATAACTTTGAAGTGTGAACAAATACGAAATATTAACTTTAAACAAAAAACAAACTTCAGTTAAAATNAATTTTGACAATATTTGGGAACTGTTACCAAGGATTGGGAACTATTACCATCGATTGGTAATTATAACTAAATATATTAAAGCTTCTAATATTCATCTAGGTTGTAACAAATCGTTAATTTAGTTGAAGGGTTTGGTTAATACTAATAAATATTTCTTTGAAGCATATTTCTACAAATTCCATTCAACTTAACGTATGGTTCATAAAAGGATGTTATTAAGCTCTGCTAATGCAGATAAGCTTTCTTTCAACACATGGTTTAATCATAGTTACCAAATCTTAGTTGAGGCAACCACGATTTGGTTTGAGAGTGGAACATATTCGTGCTTGTGAGCCACCCCTAAAGAATCCTGAGCGCTCTCCGAGCAAATGTGTGTTTCACATACGAAGAGCGCCAGCTGAGCAATGCACATAGTCCCACTTATTGAATCGTTTGAATGTGCTAGTAGTAAAGTGTGTGCTATGACATGCACAGAATTGTTGTCTCAGTTTCAGTTTTTCTATCACCGCGAGTTGTTTCGGTGCGCGC
>NW_016239027.1:0-1080 GCF_001687245.7 Rhagoletis zephyria | reverse complement strand
TTTTTTTTTTTAAGATTGCTCCACAAAATCACAATAAAGAAAGAAGTAGGTGCAAGTATTTAAAGCATAGAAACAAAATTATTAAAAGAACTCTGTTCTCTTTGACGTACATTAAAAATCAAGTAGAAGTGGGAACTTGCTTGACTGCCCATTGATATCTCGGTAATGTAGCTTTAGAAATAATATCATTAAAGACACTTTTATCAATGTTAATAAATCTGACTTTTGACCAGCAATACTCCTATGTGCGGCGTCCGAGTAACACGACCTAACGTCCCGACGTATCTTCACAGTACGGTGACCATATTAACCAACGTAAAATAAAGGAAATTTTTTCAACATGATTTGGGAGTACGTACATACAACTTGTATGCTAAAAGTACCTTACCTATATCATAATTTAAATTAAATATTTACCAGTTAATTAACCCATTCCGAAAAATGAAGCCAAATCCTTTTCAAGGACTTCCTTTGCTGCCTAAATGCGTTTACCATAATTCATACTGCACACCGAAGCCAGCACAGTGGTTCAAAATTGGAATTTAATGTTCATAATTCACCGTACTCTTCATTTTCCAACTTTTGTTCTTTTTTTTAAGTTTTTCGTTTTGGGGAACCATACAATTGTTTTCAGCTAGTCTTTGTTACGTTACATTTATTAACTGGAACCGGAGAATACATTTTTTTTCAAAATTGCCACTTTTTCTGCATTTTGCACCAAAAATTTTATATAATCAAATAAAAATTCACAAATCAGGCTCAACTGGTCTCTTGTTAATATTATAAGCTTTCAAAAAAAAATATCAAATTAAGTGAAAAAAAATGAAGGCTCCAGTGAATTACGAGCACTAAATGCCAGTTTTGAACCAGGGGGTTTATTGTTCCCTTTCAGTGGAACTGGAAACCCAGTGTGCAACACGTTCCTGGGCACGACTTTCCCTGTGAAAAGATTACCTATGTATTAAATAAAAACCCTAAAGTGGGTGCGAAACGAACTAGTGAANTTCAGTTTAAGAAATAAAGGAGAAAAAGCGTTCTTTATTTTGAAAAAAATTATAAAGGACAGGGGGTTAAAATAAA
>NW_016239026.1:0-1080 GCF_001687245.7 Rhagoletis zephyria | reverse complement strand
TACTTAAATGTGTTTACATCTATATGCACTTAATTACGTCAAAGTAATTTCCAAGCGGATCTCTTCGTTTATTGGTTCTCTCTTGGAAAACCGTTAAAGCTTTTCTCTAAGCAGAGTTAAAAGGACATTGAACTTGGTGACACTCATTCGTGTTGCTTTAAAGAAATCCTCCTTATCGTTCAGTTTTAATTGGGCAAAACAGGTTTCATGGAAACCAAGACGTTGTCTAGTAAGATTTACTGGACGTACCCACCATCTCCTCTTTAATCGTTGGCGCACAAGCAAATACATCTTCACCATCACGCACATAATATTTATAATTTTGATAATGCGTATTAACCGCGAGATTTCATTCATATTGAAATTAATGTACAGATATTNGCATTGTATTTCAGCTATAACAAAGCTTTTCCCTAGATTCTCTAACTCGATCACAACTCTAAACCTGATCTCCCGCTCTCCCTCAGCTAAACAGGTGGGATGCTTTCATCCCGCTGAGTACCTCAAACCAGTGGTCGGCAGGCCATAGCTCACTGAGCGCTCTCTGAGCACTTGTGCGTTTCACACGTATACGAAGAGCGGCAGCTGAGCAGTGCATTTAACGCACACACTCTCACTTATTGAATCGTTTGAATGTTTTAGAATGCCGTCCGCTGTATTACATCATACAAAGAGAGAGAGCAAAGTTTTTGCAAAAAAAAATTAAAATTATAATTCCCACCAAAGCGCAAGGAAAAAGTTCTACTAAGTCAGCAATTTTGGGTTCCTAAGTGTGACATGAAATAAAAATTTTCAGAAACCACTTGGTTCTAAGAAGAAGGTCTGAAACCTACAGTTTAAACTCGCATAAGTCGCCGAAAACAACGGAAGAAAAAAAACCTGGTGTAAATGGTTACTTGTAACCATAACAGCAATATTGTAGAGTTTGAACAAAATCGTTGTAGTAAAGTGCAAGTTTTAAGTGGCTGAAAATCAGCTTTGATTTTTGAAAATTGAAATGGAGCAGGGCCAAGCACTAGTCTCTAGTATGTTTACAGCACAATATAACCAGTAAACAACCTTCGGTGAATTTGGCGACTG
>NW_016239025.1:0-1080 GCF_001687245.7 Rhagoletis zephyria | reverse complement strand
CGTATAAAATGACGTCGAATAAATTTAAAAGAAATTATCAGAATCAGTTGGAATCAGTTTACACCTCGCAAGAAAAAAATGCTCGTGTATATACAGTGGCGTTCACCTAAATAGCACACTTTTAATTTTCACAATATTCACAATGTTTTACGTGATCGATTTTTTTTTTGTTAATTTTTATAAAAATATAGTAGATTCTATAACATAAACCTTATAAGTCAAAGTTTAAAAGTTTGTGCACAGTTCAGGAGAATTTAACAAATGTCATCAAAATTTAAAATTTTTTTTTTAAGTATTTTTAGAAATATGTTGTATGTAGTTTTGTAGCCCATTTTATTTTAGTATAATAATCTGCAGGTTTGAAAATTCTAAAAAATCCCTATGATTTTTGAGGTTTGTTTGTCGAAGGAGTTGCGCATTTTCTCCCATATAACGTATGAACAAAACTATTTTATTTTATTTATATGGAAGAAAATACGCAACACCCTCGACAAAAAAAGAATCTCAAAAATGCACGAGATTTTTCAGAATTTTCAAACCTGCACTGTATACCCAATGGGCCTCATGCATAAAAAGTGAGCTTAAGCTCCGACTCGTTTTTCAGTACAAATTCTTGAGCTTGAGCTCACCCTTTCAGTGCAAAAATTGAGTCTGAGCTTAAGCTCACTTTTTATGCATAAGGCCCAATATGTTTCTAAAAATTCTGAAAAAAAAATTTGAAAATTTTGATGAAATTTGTTAATTTTCCTGAACTGTTTCTAAAAAATCTGAAAAAGAGTTGAAAATTTAGATGCAGTTTTTTTGATATTCGTAAAATTTTTCTGAACTGTGCACGAAGTTTAAAACTTTGACTTATGTATGTGGTTTATGTTATAGAATCTACTATAATTTTGTAAAAAAAACTTAGGAAAAAATTTATCACGTAAATCATTGTAAATATTGTAAAAAATTAAAGTGTGCTATTTAGATGAGCGCCACTATACATATGTATTTCTTCAAGAAAAATTACTAAAAAAGCTCACAAACTTGATATTTTTCATACAGTGCAATGACACAAAAAACGCTGAGACACGTAAACTT
>NW_016239024.1:0-1080 GCF_001687245.7 Rhagoletis zephyria | reverse complement strand
TGGTAAAGTGGTGATCAAATGTAGTGGTGGGTGGGGCTGGGAAAGTGTGAGAGAGGTGGAGGGCAGTCGGACAGATGAAAATAAAGAAAGAAAGAGAAGTAGAAAAAACAAAAGTAAAAGTCGTCCTGTCACTGTCAGAATTGAAGGAGAAGCAGTGATTCGGATATAAAAGAATGGGAAGAATCACTGGGCAAATGTAGAGAATGAGAAGAAAGAAAAGAAAGAGAAGAGAAGCTTCATCACAGAAATGGTGTGTGTGTGTTTCAGAGTCAGGATAGACAGTGAAAAGAGAAAGAGAGAATTGTTCAGTTATTTTCAGCAAAAAGTTGTGTGGAACAAGAGAGGAGTTTTGCATTGCCAAAAAATTCCATTTTTTTAGTTCAGCAGGTAGTCCTTGAGCACCAGCGGGACGTTCGCCTCTCCGACCAACTTCCGCACCCTCTTCTTCCCTGCCTGCGCCCGAATCACCTTCCGGCAGCTCTCCCGCAGCAGCAGCGGCCCCGGTCGCATGAAGGCCGTGTATCGAATGCCAATCTCCACATTGCCCCAGACGGTGCTGATGACCGGGTAGAGCTTCTTTCCCTTCAGGGCGGCCCCGCTGAAGGCGACGCCCAGGTAGTAGCCGTTGACGATGAAGCCGAGCGTGCCCTCGTCCATGTCCAGCACCACGGTGAACTCGTCGGGAATGGTGAACTTGTCGTGCGGGCCGAGCCAGCCGGGGTAGGTGGCCTCCTTCTTGTTGTGGAAGCACCGCGAGCGGACGATGTCCCAGCCCCAGGACTCGGTGTCGGAGCCGACCAGGGAGCAGTAGCCTGTGGAAATAGACAAAAAGAAGAAGAAAGATTAGTTTCAATTACCAACAAAAGGAGTTCCTAGCAGTTTTCTTAGGAGCAGATAAACAAACAAACACAGAAAGGGCTGCTAAATTAAAATAAATCTCCCCTTTTACTCGCTGTCCAGAGCAGAACCAAAAAAAGAAAATTTTTTGCTGTTTTCTGCCCTCTCCCACTCACTCAATTTTTTTTGTCCAGGCAGTAGTTGGTCAACTGCAATTTAAACAAACACAAACACACAGTCAGT
>NW_016239023.1:0-1080 GCF_001687245.7 Rhagoletis zephyria | reverse complement strand
TCATGTGCTAACTGGATCAAAAACATGAATTGACTAACAGATGAAATGTAGTGGTGCTATTGTAATCTGTACGAAAAAGGAAACACTTCAATGTAATTAGACTCAACATTTCTTGATCTAATACTGCTGGAACAAATGGATAGTTTAGTCTAAGGGAGGACTGTTGAATTGTGAAATTCTGTAATAGCCAAAACTATCTATTTGGAGGTCTTTCAAATGATGACCCTCAGTGTTTTCTTCTGGTGTCCCTGAGTCGAAGGACTCCCGCCTTCGACTCTCGCGTTCTTCTGGATTACTTCTCTCACCACTAACACTATATAAGGATTGGAATAAAGCGCTGGCTCCGAGGAGCATATTGTTTTACACTGAAACTCTGTGCATTTATTGCTTGCCGTGATCCTGCCAAAGTCAGGACAGTACTTCTCAGTTCATACTCGCCGCTATGCTAGTGAGGCCTGTTGGTTCATGGCCAGAATCCAACAGCGTTATTGCGCACGAGTTTGCTTCTAACAGAGTTTGGGCTGAGTTGTGCAGTGTCTGTGACTTTGTGAAGTGAACGTTGACAATCGTGAGGTTCGGTGCTACGGAAACGTCAACGTTCTTGTGAGGATTCCATTTGCTCCCACGGCTACAGTGATAGAGGAGACAACATGCCTTCCAAAGGAAATCTGATGTCCAGCGGAAGTGACAAATCTGATCTTGACACAACCTTCAGTAACGGCAGAATACGTGGAGGCAATCACGNCTGAAGTTGGATGGATCGAATTTTACGTCGTGGAAATGTCTGATATTCGCTCTACTGGATTCGGAACCATTTGCGCTCGCAGTAACAACTGGTACTCTCATACCACCTACACCCGATGAAGCTGGGGACGACGCTGGTAAGAGACAGCAGCAACAATATGACGCAGGTAATAGGGCTGCCCGTTGTCTTTTGTTCGGGTCTCTGCAGCCGTCCCTTGCGGTTTCCTTGTTTGCGGATAATTCTGAAACTGTAGAGGCACCTGAGATTTGGCGAAGCATAATTGGTCGCTTCAGCAGCACTAATGGAGGACTGAAGCAATTGTCACTCTCAAAGCT